>NC_081292.1:124456496-124756496 GCF_030435805.1 Mustela lutreola | reverse complement strand
AAGGTACAAGAGTAGTATACAGGAATCAATTGTATTTGTATATAACAACAATGAACAATATAAAAGGGAAATTAAAACCATTTATAATAGCAACAAAAAAATCAAATAGGAACACATTTAACAGAAGCAGTAGAAAAATTGTCCAAAACCTACCAAAATTGTTGGACGACCTTATATGTTTGTGTATCAGAGGACTTAATACTGTGAAATTGATGACAGTCTACCAAATAATCTATAGAATCAAGTCAATCTCTATCAAAATCCAAGCTGCTCCCCCCACTTTTAATGAAAAAACTGATCCTAAAATTTAAATGGAAATTCAGGTGTCTAAGATAGTAAAAACAATTCTGAAAACAAAAATAAAGGACTTATCTTAATTTTAAAACTTAACAACAAAGTGACAGTTATCAAGGCAGTGTGATGCTGGTATAATGGGCGACATAAAGATTAATGAAATAGAGTTGGGAGTCCAGAAATAAACTCTAATGCTTATGATCAGTTGATTTTTGACAAGAGCGCTGACATAGTTTAATAGGGAAAGACTAGTCTTTTCAACAAATGGTACTGGGACAACTGTGTATCCATTAGCAAAAGAATAAAATTGGGCCATTAACCAGGCTTTAAAATTGATGCCAAATGGACTTTAGACCTAAATGTAAGAACTAAAAACTATAGAACTTGGAAGAAAATGTAAGAGTCAATCTTCATGTCCTTGGGTTAAGCAGAGCCTTCTGAGAAAACATCACAAGCACAAGTGACAAAAGAAAAAAAATAGATAAATTGGACTTCATCAATATTGAAAACCTCTGCTTCAAAAGACACCATCAAGACAGTGAAATGCCAGCCCACCAACTGGGAGAAAATATTTGCAGATCATATTTCTGGTAAGGGACTTGTATCCATAACATATAAAGAACTCTTACAATTCAAAAAGGCATTTGTCAGAAGACAAATGACTTAAAAATGTGCAGAGTATCCGAATAGACACATTTTGGGGGAAATACGAAATGTCTATTTGTCCCATCGTTTCTTTACTTCTTTTCCTGCTTTCTTTTGAATTAGTTGAGTATTTTAGTGTTTATTTTTATATCACCTTTTGGGTTATAAGCTGTGTACATCCTTGTATATTTATTTCACTTAGTGGTTCCTGTAAGATATATAATACGCATCTTATCCCAGTCTATATTCAATGCTTCTTATACCACTTTACATATCATTTAAGAACTTTACAATAATCAGGTCCCCCCCATTCTTTGTAGTTGTTGTATATTTTACCTCTGTGTATTATGTAAAACATACCATTGAAAAACATTTTTTTCTTTAAATCTCAAATTTATTTTATTTTATTATTATTATTATTTTTTAAGATTTTATTTATTTATTTGAGAGAGAGACAGTGAGAGAGAGCATGAGCAAGGAGGTCAGAGGGAGAAGCAGACTCCCCATAGAGCTGGGAGCCTGATGCGGGACTCGATCCCAGGACTCCAGGATCATGACCTGAGCTGAAGGCAGTCGTCCAACCAACTGAGCCACCCAGGCATCGCTCAAATTTATTTTAAAGGAATTAACAAGTGAGGGGTGCCTGGGTGGCTCAGTGGATTAAGCCTCCGCCTTCAGCTCAGGTCATGTTCTCAGGGTCCTGGGATCGAGCCCTGCATAGGGACTCTCTGCTCAGCAGGGAGCCTGCCCCCCCCCCCCCCCGCCGCCTCTCTGTCTACTTGTGATCTCTCGCTCTCTGTCAAATAAATAAATAAAATCTTAAAAAAAAAAAGAATTAACAAGTGAGAAAAAAGCCCATTATATTGACCTGCATAATTACCTTTTCTTGTGCTTTTCAAAATTCCTTCATGTAGATCTTTATTTTCGTATAGTATAATTTTTCTTCAGTTTGATGAACTTCTTTAACATTTCTTATAGCAGAGGCCTGCTGTCAACCAATTTTCATCTTGTATTTGAAATTTTTTTTTAGCTTTTATTTTTCAATTGTACAGTCGGTTTCTTTTCCCCTTTGATTTCTTCTGCTCTTTAAAAAAAATATCTTCCCATTGTCTTCTAGCTTACATTTCCCCCCCATTTTCTTTGGAGAAGTCATTGGAGTTCCTTATTTTTTCTGGGGACTTATGATATGTCTTGATGTAATTTTTAAAAATATGTATCCTGTTTAAAGTTTTTGGAGTTTCTTAGATCTGTAGATTTATGGCTTTCAAGTTTGAAAACTTGTAGGCTGTTATCTTTTCAAGATTTTTTTTCTGTTTCTCTCTTTTGGGGATTTTAGTTAAACGTATGGTGACTAGTTATTTTAATTACACATTGGTGACTACATATTATTCCACAGGTCACCGAGGCCCAATTCACTTTTTTTCTCTTCTTTCCCCCCTCTGCTTTTTTGGGTAGTTTTTATTGTTTGCCTTCAAGTTAAATTTAGGATCTTCTCTTCTACATTGTCACAAGACCATCTAATGAATTTTTCTTTTTTTGAAGACTTTCTGATTTAATTTCTGGAAGTTTTACTTTTGAAATAGCTTTCATTTCTTTCATTATCATTTTAAACGTAAATTCTTGAATACATTCATAAGTAGTGTTGTAATGTACTTGCTGTTTTAAAGTCCTGCTGTGCTATTTCCATTGTTTCTACCATTTCTGTATCATTTCCTATTGTTTTTGTCTTCTTTGAGTAACATTTTTCTTCTTCACATGTGTGGTAATTTTTTGTTGGTTGATGGGCAATGTGAATATTGTATTGTTGAGTGTCTTGATTTTATTGCCTTTTTAAAAAAATATTAGTTTTGACAGGCAGTTTTAAATTCTCTGTGGATTAACTTGGTTTTCTTGAGGCTGGTTTTTATGCTTTGTAGGATTGTTCTTGAGTGGCTTTTATTCTAGAGCTAATTTAATCCTGTTACTAATGTGTGACCCTTTTTCATGCTCTTCTGAATACCATGTGTGTTCAATGAAGTCTCTCTGCTTTTCTGTTGTAATCTTGAATGATTTCTAAGCTGATGTGACCTTTGGCTAGTGTTCATGTTATTACTCTCTCATCTTTGTTCTACAGCTAGTCTCATGGAATCTTACAATATTCATTGGAAATATGCATATGGGGTCCCTATTTAGATATGTGAAGCTTGTTCTCTGTATTACTCCTTTCTGTTATATACTATAACCTTAGAAATTCCAGTTACCTCAGTCTTCCTAAAACTCCAAAATCTGTTTCCTCAACTGAGCTGGACCACTATGTACTTTTTATCTCCTCATATTGTGATCCATAGAGTGCTTCTAGGTAGAAGCCTTATGATGAGCCATAGGACTCCCTTACTGATTTCCCTTCTTCAGGGATCACAGTCTGTACTACCGTATTGTCCAATGTCTGAAAACAGTTTTATATATTTTGTAGAGTTTTCCAGTTGATTATGGTGGAAAGGGGGCATGTCTGGTGCCAGTTATTTCATCATAGTGAGCATTGAAAATACCCTCTTACTCTCTTTTAGTACTAAAATTTTCAGAAAAAGTAAGTTTTTGGGTATATTAAAAAATATATTTTTTGGTATATACCCTAGTATAAAAAATACTGAACTTTGTTTAGCCCCTTCCATTCTTTCATTCTTTCTCCTCTTTCTTGATGTCTTTTTAAAATTGTGTGATATTGGGGTGCCTGAGTGGCTCAGTGGGTTGGGGCCTCTGCCTTTGACTTAGGTCATGATCCCAGGACCTGGGATCGATCCCCGCATCGAGCTCTCTGCTCAGTGGGGAGCCTGCTTCCTCCTCTCTCTCTGCCTCCCTCTCGCCTACTTGTGATCTCTAGCTGTCAAATAAATAAATAAATAAAATCTTTAAATAAAAAAAAAATAAATAAAATTGTGTGATACAAACTTCTACAGCCTTGGCCTGTTGAAGATGCTCCTCTTCTAGTTTTCCTTTTTTTCTATTTTCCTTCAGTATTTTGTTCATATTGAGACCAATTTCAGTTTTTAGTGACACTCTTCTTTGAAACTATTATTTTATCTATTTTTTTTTGATTATCCTTGTTATTCACAAAAGGGAACTTTAAAATTTAATCCTGGCATTTAAGGACCTCTCTAGGTAGGCTTTAGTCTGCTTTGGCTACTGTCATTTTCTATGTTTTTATACCTAAGACATATTCTGATATTTTGGTTAGCATTCCTATACTTAGTACTCTTTTTCTTTGATAATACTATTTTCTTTCTTGAAACCCCCTTTTACCTCTCCCTATAAAAATTCTAATCATTCTTGAAAGTCTCCTGTTTCCTTATGCTGGTGCTCTTCTTACTTAAATGTTACAGTCCTTTGAATATTTGTCAAGTAGTCCTTACTAAATTGTAAGCGCATTGAGTGCTTTACTCATCTTTTGATTCTCCCATAGTGCCTTACCAATCTAGAATCTGGCACACAGTTGATGTTCTGTAAATGTTTATTGAATATGTGAACAGTTTTTAAAATAGGAAGCCTTTAGGATATCTTGAAGTAGATCTCCAGTGTGGTCTGTTGAATGAATATGCTTATGTGTAAGAGTGTTCTAATGACAACGGGCATTGTTTTGCATGGCTGCAGTTCTAGAGTAGGGAATAGATGGAAATAAAGGGTCCATTTATTTGATTTCAGTAGTGTTCACCCAGTAAAGATGGAATGGCTATGGGCAAACTGAGCTGATATACTAACTTATTTTCTGATATCATCCATATCTTTCTCTTTTTGTTTAAATTTTATGGCAGTCCTCTTGATTAACCTGTTTTGGTCAACATATCTTTTAGTGAGGGACAGGAGCTATTTGTGATGGTATGGCTGAACACAAGTAAGCCCTCAGTGACTTGTGTACAAATGGTAGAGACACAGCTATTTTCTTTATTTTATGACTAAGTATGGAGATGGGTGATGGGTGCCATGGAAGAGAGTGCCGAATCCTAACCACTAGACCACCAGGGAGCGTCATGGGTGCCATGGAAGAACAGAGAAGGAGCACTTGGGTGTTTGGTTGTCCTTTTAGGTTCTCAGAGACCTGTACATTAGGGAGGACCAAATGCACCACTGTCACTGACTGAGTAGTCTGTTTTCACATTGTCCTTCAGATAAGTCAAAGTCAGTTGCCATTGGTTCACTCTGTACACTCTTCCATTTATTTATAACTACTATCAGTTCGCTAAGATCATCCATTTGAAAACCATCTTCTTGAGCACCATGATGTACTGGGGACTTGTGCTAGCACTAAAAAGATAACAAAGACATACCTGCTGGGGGAGTGGTAATGATCATCAAAAGTCCTGATTAGTGATTTGAGCTCACAGTTTAAAGAACATGACATTTAATACTTTTATTTGTCAAAAAGCATGTGGGCATTGTTAGTAGATGTAGTTTTAAAGAAGGCCTTCCAGGGCTACATTTTGTGTCTGATATTGTAATGAGAGATGGTTTAACTGCTTATACAACTTCAGGTAGTGATATTTATATCTTTGGAATTACTGTTTAGGAGATAGTCACCAGCAAAGAAATCTATAGTTTATTAATTTTCTTAATTTCTTATATCTTTTGTTATATTGCACAATTGTGGTATTTTGTATAAGGTAACTGAAATATATAAAAAAACGGTTTGTTGGAAGATTTTTATCACCTGAATCAGTTATTATTTTTTAATAAAAATTAAAACATTGGCATCACAATTGGTGAAAAAAATCCAGTTTCTTTCTTTCTTTAGCTTTCCAGTGTATTGGCCTTTTGTAAACAGATGGTCAGATTAAAAGCTATCTAAATGAAAGTGCCTTAAAGCAAAAACTTATAGATATTTGAAAAAGAAAATAAAGTTAGTGCATAATAAATTCTTTGGTCCTCTTATTCAGAAAGTTTCATTAATTATCCTCCTTAGCTGATGACACCCTATTATCAGTTGTCAGGCCAAGACACTTTTCTTGTTTTATGGTATTCTTTTATTTTTTTATTTTTATTTTTATTTTATTTTATTTTATTTTATTTTTTTAAAGATTTTTATTTATTTGACAGACAGATCACAAGTAGGCAGAGAGGCAGGCAGAGAGAGAGGAGGAGGCAGGTTCCCTGCCAAGCAGAGAGCCCAATGCGAGGCTCGATCCCAGGACCCTGGGATCATGACCCGAGCTGAAGGCAGAGGCCCTAACCACTGAGCCACCCAGGCACCCTGGTATTCTTTTATTTTAACCCTAATCCCCACTCTGGTTTTCTGCCCACACGTCCCCTAGCAAATCCCCACTCACATGTGCTTAGTTAGTATAAGCTTTAGATTGGTAACTTGTCTTTGATAAATGCAGAGTGGTTTTTATATTGTTAGGTACCTTATGTTCAGACCTTCTTTTTTTCACTTGCTGTTTTTAGATTAGACATGTTATGGCATGTATTTCCAGCCGATTGCTTCTAAACATAGTTTGTTCACATCTGAGTTTATCTATCCAGGTGCTGGACACATGCGTTCCCTTCAGTACCTGTCAAACAGTGCTGTGTTAAATATCCTCATACAGATTCAATATGGTTTTATATATAAGTTCTTTGGGGGCATATATCTAGGAGTAGGATTGTAAGGTTGGAGGATAGGGGATTACCTCAGCATTTTCCCCACTCACTCATTGATTTGTCTCTTTTTCATAGAACTTTTGTATCATCTGACCATTTTGTATCATTTGAACATTGATTTATAGGCAGTTTTTAAAAACTTTTTAATTGCAGTAATATTTACATAACAAAATTTACCATTTTAACCATTTTTCAGTGGCATTAAGTAAATTTACATTGTTGTGTAACCATCACCACCATCTATCTCCAGAACTTTTTTTCATTTCCCAAACTAAAACTTTATACCCATTAAAGAACAACTTCCCATTTCCCCCTATCCCCAGCCCCTGGCAACAACCATTCTACTTTTTCCTCTATGAGTATGAGTGCTCTAGGTACCTCATATAAATGAAATCATACAGTATCTTCCCTTTTGTGACTTTTTTTTTTTTTTACTTAATATAATGTCTTCAAGTCTCATCTATGTTTTAATGTGTCAGAATTTCTTTCTTTTTAAGGCCCAGTAATGTGTGTGTGTGTGTGTGTGTGTTGTGTGTATGCTACATTTAAAAAAAATTGATTCACCCATCGATGGACATTTGGATTGCTTCCACCTTTTAACTATCGTGAATAGCGATGCTATGAACATGGGTGGACAAGTACCGGTTCAAATCCCTGCTTTCAGTTCTTTTTGGTATATATTTAGAAATGGAATTGCCAGTTCTTATGATAATTTTAGTTTTATTTTTTGAGGAGCTACCATACTGTTTTTTTATAGTGGCTACATCATTTTACATTCTCACCAGTAGTGCAGTTTCTCTGTATTCTCACCAACATGTGTATAGAAAGCTTTTTAAAAGAGAACTCTGTGTTATAATAATCATAGTAGCTACCAATAAGTTAGAGCTTATTCTGTGCTAAGGTCATGTTGTATGTGCTTTACATGTATAGAAACATTTAGTCCACACTACACCAAATAATAGAGGTCCTGGGATAATAGAATGGGAAACTTGAACTTTTAGTTGGGGCATCAGTATTCAACAGATGATTATAAGGAAGTACCACACCACATGCAGAATTGTGGAAATTCTGGTTTTGTGACCTTGGAATCTTTTCACTCAAATGGAGTTATCAAAAGGAGGAAGTTCATCAGGCAGATTTTTCTGGAATGTCACTGGAGGGCCGTGTGTTTTAGCCCTGCATCCCACAAGTAAGGGATGGTTGAATCTTTTACCAAGCTTAGTGAGAGAAGTTTCCACTGGTGGATATGGATCTTGCACTTAGAGTCACATGAGACTCATGCCTGGGAGAGAGAGCTGTGGCAGCAGGACTGGGTTTGAAGAAGTAATTGTACTCTTCTCTTTCAGCAGATCAAAAGTGTATTTGTGTCTTCCAGAGTATAAATATTAACCTGGTGTTATTGAAAAGAGAACCTGCCCAAGAGAGTTTTCTGCCAGGGCAAGAGGATCCCAGCAGGAGAGTTGTGGGGTATACTGCCAGGGTTCAGAAACCCTGGGGGCATTGGGAGAGAGCTTTTAGTTGTTGGAGAGCACTGCCCCTGGCAGGAGTTTCTTTCTTTCTTTTTTTTTTTTAATAAAGATTTTATTTATTTATTTCACAGAAAGAGAGAGATCACAAGCAGGAAGAGGGGGAAGCAGGCTCCCGGCTGAGCAGAGAGCCCGATGCGGGGCTTGATCCCAGGATCCTGGGATCATTATCTGAGCCGAAGGCAGAGGCTTAACCCATTGAACCACCCAGGCGCCCCAGGCAGGAGTTTCTTGAGTGGAGGATAATACTCTCCATTATATGGAAGGATGCACATAAGCTTCCTAAGAAAGGAAAATTTGGTTTTAAACACTTGCCATATCCACATAGCTGTAAACCATTTTTGCACAGGAGCAGTCAAATAAGAACTGTTCTATGTGACTGGCTTCTTTTCTTTTCCCTGACCTTGACCCTGGTGAGTTCTGAAAACTCTGGAAGGTGGCAGAAGAGAAACTTGCTAGCTGAGAAGAGAAAGAGATTGTTTCTTTGCTCGCTGATGGTGGCCAGCTCTGGGATGCCTCAGCCTAATGGGAGAACACAGATTTAGTGTTAAATGTTCTTTGGAGTTTAATAATTATTTGGATCTAATCTTTTAATTATTTTTTTTTAAGATTTTATTTATTTATTTACAGAGAGAAAGATCACAAGTAGACAGAGAGGCAGGCAGAGAGAGAGGGAGGAAGCAGGCTCTCTGCTGAGCAGAGAGCCCAATGTGGGGCTCGATCCCAGGACCCTGAGATCATGACCTGAGCCGAAAGCAGAGGCTTAACCCACTGAGCCACCCAGGTGCCCCATAATCTTTTAATTTTTAAAAATTTCAAATCTACAGAAATGTTAAAACAATAAAATAATAAATACTTCATAGCTTTTACCAGTTAGTAACTTCTGACTACAATTATATATGGTATTATACTTTTTTGGCAGGTGAAGTATGGCTGGACCATTGGGGGAATAATGACACTTTGCCCCTAAATGCTTTAGCTTATATATCTTAAAGATTGAGGTAGTTTCATGTGTAATCACGATACTGTTATCACACCCAGGACTTTACCACTGATACAATAATGTTATATAACACATTGTCCATATTCAGATTTCCCTAGTTGTCTATCTGGAATTGTCATTTTAAATTACTGAACTGAGGCTTACCATTTAAAGTGATTATATGATTTTCTGTTACTTATAAGGGACTAGTAAAGTCATGAGGATTACTTGAATTTTCTAGGACAAAGGTTGCTTTACTGCTGAATAGGTTTAATAGACTAGAAAGAGACAAAAATAAAATTTTTGCAAGAGACCAATCATTTCTGCATGGTCAACATGTTGGATACATTAAAAAAAATTTTTTTAGAATGGTTTTATTTATTTTAGAGGGAGAGAGTAAGCAAGCGAGTGAATGTGAGTTGGATGAGGAGCCCTAAAATAAAAAAAAAAAATTCCTAAAACCTAGTATTTAACTTTGTTAGAATTTACTTATTTAGAATTTCAAACATTTTGTATATTAGCTATCGTGATAGTTTTGGTGTGGGTAGAAATTTTTTTTGTACTTTAAAAACTTTAATAGAGGGGCACCTGGGTAGCTCAGTGGGTTAAGCCTCTGCCTTCAGGTCAGGTCATGATCTCAGGATCCTGGGACTGAGCCCTACATCTGGGCTCTCTGCTCAGTGGGGAGGATGCTTCCCCCTCTCTCTCTGCCTCCCTCTCTGCCTACTTGTGATCTCTATCTCTGTGTCAAATAAATAAATAAAATCTTAAAAAAAAAAAAATTTTAATAGATTTTTTTTCCCTTACAGTCTTAGTACTAAAGGATTTTGTAACTTTGTCTTAAAAAACACACTTCTGTTGGAAGCCAATAAAATGCCACTCTAAATATCCCTGTTTACATAAATATATTAGTGATTTCTGAGTGTTAAGCACAATTTATGTCTTTATTTTGGTTTAGTTTGGTATACTTTACAAAGATATAAAAATGAATAATCATTAAAAGGAATTACACTGATAAATGAGATGATTATAGCTGACCTTTGTAAGAGAAACAATTTATTCATCAATCTTCAGTGTTTCTTAGCAACACAAAATACTCCTACCCTGAACATTTTCATATCTTTCTTCAAACACAGTTTGGAGATATTTTGTATAACCTGATGGTTGTCCATCTGTCCTGAAGCTCTCACTGCTTCTTCATTATCTAATGTACTCATTAAACTTCTTATTCATATCATATATTCTTTCAGCTTAGTAACCTACAGTTTGACTTGAGAATCGTTTGCTTGTCAGAATCCTAAAAGGATCCTGGGAAGTAAATTCCTTTTGTGTATGGTGAAGCTAAAAGTTACTGAAAATGTGTTATATTTTCATAATAAAACAAGTATGAAAATATTGCCTTGGGAGCTAGCTACTTTCTTATTGTCCTTAGTTTCTAAGGGAAGTAGTTTAATCAGTTGTGATAAAGAACTAACTTGGCCATATTTTCACAAGTTGACTTGTATTCAGTTTAGATCGCAATTTATGAAAATGCTAGGTTCATAGGGAATGTATTCCTTCATCCTTCACCCATTCAACCAATACTTGTTGAGCACTTAAAACATGCCAGGCTCGTTGATAGACCCTGGGGATTCAGTGATGAGCAAAAACATGGGGTCCCTGCCCTCCAGAAAAGGATTGTGGCTGTCTGAAAGCATGTAATGGAAGAGCCTGATGTGGCAGATAGGAAAAGCCTTTTCCTAGGCAGTGTGCCTTAGCTGCTAGCCGAAGAGCTTTCTAATAGTGCACGTGCAGTGTCACAGGGCACATTAGGACCTGCAAAAAGGCTAGGAAAGCTGGAGTTCAGAGAGTGAACACCTGCAAGATGAGGCTTGAAAGAAAGTTTTTGTTTTTTTTTGTTTTTAAAGATTTTACTTATTTGATAGAGAGAGACACAGCAACAGAGGGAGCACAAGGAGGGGCAGTGGGAGAAGGAGAAGCAGGCTTCCTGCTTAGCAGGGAGCCTAATGTGGGGCTTGATATGGGGCTCCATGTGGGGTCGATCCCAGGACCCTGGGATCATGACCTGAGCCAAAGGCAGACAGACGCTTAACGACTGAGCTACCCAGTTGCCCCTTAAGAAGTTGATTTTGAGAAAGAATCTCATTCTTTATAGATGCTTTATAAGGAATATGAAATCAACAGTCATCTTTATATCGACTTCTGTGTATCTGTTTTAAGATAATAAACTCTGTTTTCAGATACTCACAAATTTGAAGATCCCTTAGAATTCATTTTTTCCATATGGTGTTTTAATGCTGTAAATAGTATTCCGGTTTCATTGGCTAACTCGTGCTTGAGTATAATTAGCCCAGTAGCGGGGCCCCCTCTCTTTCTTCCTTGGAACCTGCTTCATTTTCAGATTCCATTAGTTATTGAAGAGTTCTTTCTTATACAAACCAAAGTTTTGGTTTCTACTTATTGATCCTAGTTTTCTAGGGCAAAATGAACAAGTCCAGTTCATTTTTAGACTCTTTCATGTATGATGTACAGCTACAGGTGTCTCTTTTCCAGAATTTCCTCCCAATATTTGAAAAACTAAAAATATATTTGAAAATTTCAAATGTATATAAAAGAAGATAGATTAGTAGAATGAAACCCCCTTCCTCCCCTCCTCTATATGTACCCATTGCCCATCTTCAGCAATTATCTCCCCATGTCTCTGCTTGATTGGCAGATTTTTTTTTTTTTTAAAGATTTTATTTATTTACTTGTGAGAGAGACAGTGAGAGAGAGCATGAACGAGGAGAAGGTCAGAGAGAGAAGCAGACTCCCCATGGAGCTGGGAGCCCGATGCGGGACTCGATCCCGGGACTCTAGGATCATGACTTGAGGCGAAGGCAGTCGTCCAACCAACTGAGCCACCCAGGTGTCCCTGATTGACAGATGTTTAATACTTTTTTTGCACTAGGTGCTGTGCTAGTTGCCAGAGCTATAGAAGAAGACATGACATAGGTTTTAAGGAGTTCCATTTTCTAGTGGAGAAGAAAATAGGAAAGTACAGCATGATGCATAAGTCATCTAATTTTCAAGAGAACTATGCCATTATAAAGAAATAATGAAAGAAACTCATTTTAACCTGCTGCTAAATGGTAGAATTAGGGAGGGGGGTAGAATTAGTACACAAATTTAGGCTCTGGAAACACTTTCAGTTAGTCACAGAAGAAGGGAGCAAGTAAGTCAAAGTTCACCAAACATTCGGAAAGTCACTAATATAGAAATCCTCATTGGTATGTAAAGTCCTTTCTCTGTATATACCTAAGTAAGTATTTTGGGGGAGAGGATTCTTTGCATGAGACCCTCACAGAGTTCCATGACACCAAATAGGGCCATTGTATAGTTTCTATAAGGGAACTGGATTTTGTAGTAAAATATTTCTTAAGTGATCAGCTCAAACACTTGTGAGGGTTAAAAATCCAAAAGTGACTCAGTCAACTCAACTGTAAGTAATCTTTATTACTGCACATTGATAGGAAGGAAACTATTTGTACTCTTCTTATAGCTTAGAAATCTAATGTTTACATGTATGTATTGATTATATATCTTAAAACATGAAATAATTGGTTTTATTTCTATGTTTAGAGGTCAGGGATTCAGTATCTAGAGAGGCAGATAACATATTCCAAGTGAAAACACTGTCTTGTTCTCTGGGGTCCTCACTTAACCCAGTTTGAACTGAATGCTGTACGGACACAGGGAGGACTTGAGTGTTAAGAGTTTTATTCAAATCTGTTCTTACCTGGTGAGTCTTACAAAGATGCATCATTAACATTGATCTTGATACTTACCTAGATATGGCCTGTCTGAATTTTTAGATATGTGGAAGGTCTCTCAGTAAAACTTAATGAGATATATGCACATATATGCACACATACACTAATACCAAAGTGCAGTTTCCTTTTATAGCTTTTCCACCTCAGGAAACGGGTACTATTTACAGTATATACTAGACAATTTGGAAGCAGGTGCTTCCCACCCTCTGTAATCTTTGAGGCACTCTTTCACTTTGTACTTGCTTACATCTATACTACATGCGTCTCTGTGGTTTTGTTCTTTCCTTATGTTCTGGGGTAGATGTGTGACAAGAAGCTGTAGCCTTTTAAAATTCATTCATAATGTCACATTGTACTTGAAGACGAGTTGATTCTTTGATCACTCCTTTTATGTATGATTTGCTTGTTTGTTTCTTCTCCTATTTACTATTCAAGAACTATATGTGTAGTCTAGTCTGGCAAAAATGATCAGCTTTGATTAATTTTTGTAGAATATATTGGAGATTTCATTGATATGTAGCTTTGCGGTGCACTTCGTTCATGCGTATGATGACTTGTCATGTTTGAATGTTCCCGAAATGGAAAATTTGTGTAAATTATCTTTATAAATGAAATAAAATGACAAGGTTTATCCTTTCAAATGGATAGGATTTAACTGTTACTAAAATCATATTATTCTTCGACTTACAAAAGTCTTATTTGTGTTTCAGTTATATAATTAAAGTAAGTTGTATCTCCCTTTAGACATATCCCAACTTACTGGACGTTTTTATGTGATTTCCATAGTGAGCATATAGATGAGATAGGTGGTTACATAAATTATCTGGGATAAATTTTTTGAATATTATTGGAAAGCTACTCAGAATTATGTCACAGTTATTGCTATTATTTTTAATGCTTCTGTTGTAGTACAGTGTACTGACAATGTAGTAGGTAAAACACATAGTTTCATCCGTTGAAGAGTTTATGTTCTAATAAGGAGGAACGACTCATGTTTAACTAACTTGAATGGTGTACATGGTGTAAAAGAGGCCTTAACTAACTGGCAGAAAATTAGCAAGAGATTTGGAAAAAGGTCATTTTAGGCTGAGTACATAATATGAAAAAGGCAGAGGTGTTGCACAGTATATCAGTGAAGAGTCCCTAATGGTCCCATATAAGAACAGATAGCCACAGGCTTCCCCTCTGTGGCTCTTAGTCTAGAAAAATTGGGTTTGACTCTCTTGTAAAGGTATGCAGATCTTTGTTAGGACTAGACAGCTCTTGAAGATTATGGAACGTCTCTTATGTATCAGAACTGAACACATCTTGTGATTTATTTGTAACAACTCGTGTTTAGTAGATATTACAACCCTTGGGGTTTTGTTTGTTTTTGTTTTTAAGATTTTATTTTTAAGTAATCCCTATACCCAACATGGGACTCAAACTCACAACCCCCAGATCAGAAGCACATGCTCTACTGACTGAGCTGACCAGGTGCCCCTACAACTCTGATTTTAAAGAAGAGATATACTGAGGCTCAGAGGAGTTAAGTGACTTACCCAAGGTCTCATGACAAGTAATTGTCAGAGCTAGGATTCAAACTAATGTTCTTTTGAATCTACATGCTTCCTCTCTTTTAAGTGGAAGAAAGAGAGTTAGGCTACATCTTAGGAACCTTATCAAGGCAGTTGGTTTCTTGGATTAAGGAGTAATATTATAGAGGCATGGTAGCTGATTCAGACAAGTAGTAATATGAAATTTGAATTTGGGTTGGTAACAACAGGAGTGAAAAGGAGAGTTTGTGTGAGATTAAGTCACAGAATCATTGAGTCTGGATAATTAAGAATGTGTGCATTTAGGAGGTACTCACCTCTGAGTAATAGTGAGAAATAAAATGAGAGAGCCAGAGAATATACAGTTATGTAAGTCAAAACAAGGAAGTTTCAAAGATGGGATGATGAACAATTTTAAATGCTATGTAGATTTAAAGGTATATGAAGAGGAAGTAAACCTCAGTTGGTGTTTGGTGACCACTGGAAACTCTTTTGAGGGTGACTTTAGCAGATTGGTATGATTAGAAATCAAATAATGAGGGAGTGAGTTTGAAGGCAAGGATGGAGTCAGTGATGTTGACTCCTTTAAGAAAAATTAGTGGAAAAAGTGGAAATGATAACTCAAAGAATTAAGGCAGAGGATTTTAGTTCTTGAGGGAAATGGATGAGTTTGTCAAAGCTACAAAGGCATTGGTCTTAAAACAGGGGTTGAAGATTAAATTTAGAGAGGGAGTAATTGGTGATTCACAGTCTTAAAGGAGATGGTGGGATTTAACACAGATGTATAGGCTAAATGGAGAGAAAAAGGAGCTCTTCTTGTGAATTGGGTGGGAGAATAATATGATTTTTCTGCTTATAAATGAGTTATCTATTACAGTTTATGGGAGGAGCTTAGTGACTCATGTTAAATGATCTATAGGAAGTTTATTGAAGAAAAGAGGGATCATCTGCTAAGTGTTGGTAGGCGTTGAGAACTTTGAAGAAGAGAAGACCTGGAGCAATTGCCGTGGTCAAAGAAGAAAACAGAATGAGCATTCCCAAAGCAAGAATTTCTAGCCAAGAACTACATATTTTTATTGGCACCAACTGGTATGTGTCTTTTTTTCCCCGCCTCATCAGTGTTCGGTAATGTGGAAGTCAAAAAGGAGATCTTACAAGGTGAATTTGCTCAGTATTAGGGATTGGCCATGGAAGGTTAAGTGAATGATGGTTTCTTGGCTAGCAGTGAGAGTATAATAGACATTTTAAATCCTTATTTTTTAGCCTTCCATATGAAAGGCTTCCATATTTGATGCAAATGTATATTCTTAGCAGTGACCGAATAGATAAAGCAGTATTACTACTTCTAAGCTTCAAAACTTTATTCTTCTCATCTTACCTTATTTCCTTTACTTTCCCCTCTAATTGAACTGAAAAATGGAAGCACCTTGATGTAATGGAAGAGTTCTAAATTTAGGAAACACCTGCTTTGTAGGAATGACACCAAAATTGACCAAAGAAAAAGTAGCCAAATTGGCCTTTATAAAAATGTAAAACTTTGTGCTTCAAAGGACCCTATCAAGAAAGTGAGCAGACAAACAACCTAGCGAGTGGAAGAAAATATTGCAAATCATAATTTCTGATAAGGGACTTGTATCCATAATATATTAAAAACCCGTACAACTCAATGATAGATGACAACCCAAGTAAAAAAGTGGGCAAAGTGTCTGAATAGATGCTTCTGCAAAGAAGATAAATGAATGGTCAGTAACACCATGAAAGTGCTCATTGCCAAGGATAAAAATATAAGTCATCTATGATCATGGGATGTCTTTCCATTTATTTCTTTTTATCTTCCAACAATATTTAGAAATTATCAGGGGTCAAGTTCAGTATTTCTTTTGCTAAATTTACCCCTAAGTATTTTATTCTTTTTGATGCTATTTTAAAGTTTTTTCTTATCTTCATTTTGGATTGTTCATTGCTACTGTACAGAAATTCAATTGACTTTTGTATATTGGACATGTATCCTGCAAACTTGCCGAACTCACTGATAGTTCTGATAGTTTTTAGTGAATCCCTTAGGAATTTCTCTATATAAGAATTAATGCAAAGAGATAGTTTTACTTTTTCTTTTCCCTTCTAGATGCCTTTTATATCTTTTTCTTGCCAATTGTTCTGACTAGAACCTCTAACACAATGTTGAAGTGCTGAGAGTGGATGTCCTTGTCTTATTCCTGATTTTAGGGGAAAATCTCCTAGTTTTTTTTACCATTATGTGTGATGTTAACTGTGGGTTTTTCCTGGGTTCTCTTTGTCAGGTTGAGGAAATTGTCTCCTATTCTTGGTTCCTTATTTTTTTTTTTAAGATTTTATTCATTTATTTGAGAGATAGTGTGTGCAAATGGGAGAAGGGGCAGAGGGAGAGGGAGAAGCAGACTCCCTACTGAGCAGGGAGCCCTCAGTGCAGGGCTTGATCCCAGGACCCTGGGATCATGACCTGAGCTGAAGGCAGATGCTTAACTGATTGAGCCACCCAGGCACCTGTTAGTTTATTTATTTTAGTAATCTTTACATCCAATATGGGGCTTAAACTTACTACCTTGAGATCAAGAGTTGTGTGTTCTTCCTAATGAGCCAGCTGGGGCCCCTGGGCTATGCATTTTTAGATATCTTTTATTTGGTTTTAGTGTCAAGGTAGTAATACTCTCATGGAAATAGTTCAGGAATATTTTATCCTATTCTGTTTTTGGGAAGGGTTTTTTAAGATTTAGTGTTTATTCTTTTAAATGTTTGGTAAAATTCACCAGTGAAGGTAAATACTGGGTTTTTATTGATGGGAAGTCTTTTGATTAAAAATTCAACAAGTTTACTTGTTATATGTCCATTCATATGTTTTATTTCTTCTTGAGTTTCAGTAATTGTGGCTTTTTTGGGATTTGTTCGTCTTATTAGATTATATAATTTGTTTGCATACATTTGTTAATAGTATTTCCTTATGTCTTCTGCAGTTCTCTAAGATCAGTAATGATGTCCCCTCTTGTCTCTTTTTTTTCTTGATCAGTTTGTTAATTTTGTTGATATTTTCAAAGAACCAACTTTTGGTTTTGTTACTTTTCTTTATTGTTTTTCCATTTTTTATTTTATTAGTTTCTGGTCTAATCTTTATTATTCCATTTCCTCTGCTTGGATTTAATTTGCTCTTCTTCCTCTAGTTTATTAAGGTTATTTACTAGCATCTTTTTTATTTTAGGCATTTATAGCTGTAAATTGTCATATGAGCACTTCTCTAGCTGTATCCCATAAGTTTTGGTATGTTGTGTTTTCATTTTTATTCAACTCAAAGTATTTCCTAACTTCCCTTTTGATTTCTTTTTTGACCTATTGGTTATTTAGAAGTGTGTTATTTAATTTCTACATCTTTGTTAAGTTCCCAAATTTCCTTCCATTGTTGATTTCTAATTTAATTTTATTGTGGTTAGAGAACATGCTTTGTATGATTTCAGTCCTTGTTTTTATGGCCTAACATATGGTCTATCCCAGAGAATGTTCTGCTGTTGCTGGGTGTAGTGTTCTGTTGATGTCTGTTAAGTGAAGTTGGTGTATAGACTTGTTCAGGTCTTCTGTTTCTTTCTCATCTTCTGTGAATTTTCCTAGTTGTTTCTTTCAGTAATGGTCTTGAAGGTGAGGTTCTTGACTATTACTGTTGAAGTATGTATTTCTCCCTTCAATTCTGTCATGTAGCTGAGGATGGTTTTATTTTGTGCATGTGTGCTTATAATTGTTGTGTTTTCCTGAGAGGACATTTTTGTCCTTATAAAATGCCCTTCTTCGTATTTGGTCATAGTTTTTGTCTGTTTATTTTGTCTGATGATAGTATAGCTAATCCAGATCTTTTTTGGCTATGTTGGAATGGTACATATTTTTTTCACCATACTTTTACTTTCAACTTATTGTGTCTTTGAATATAAAGTATGTTTTATAGATAGCATGTAGTCAGACCATGTTTTCTTATTTATTCTGCCAATCTGTACCTTTTGGTTTCAGTGTTTAGTCCATTAACCTTTAGTGTAATTACTGATCAAATAGGATTAATATCTGTCATTTTGCTGAATGTATTATAATGTTTTTTGCTTTTTTTGGTTATCTGTTACTCTGTTACTTCCTTCTTTTGTGTTAAATAGCTATTTTCTAGTGTGCCATTTTAATTCCCTTGTTTCTTTTATTATAATTTTGTTCTTGGGAGTTATTGTTACATGTATGCATTCTCACTTCTGTACTTAGTGATTCCAGCAGCACTTTGAGCTTGAATTTCTTACATGGTTTTCATGGGGAAAAATATCAGGAATCTGGCCAATCAGTGGTCAAGAAATTTGTGTGAGAATTTTTTTTCTTGGAAAACAATTATATTTTCTTGTATAATTTGAATCTTCTGTTATTCAAGTTTGTAGCTGAGCATCTGTTACCTTTCGTCCTTCCTCTTTTGTTTTCTTCTTACCTATATTCCTCTTTCTAATTCATTCAACAAACATTCTGAATGTATGTACTCTGCTGGGGGCTTGGGATATAGTAATGTATAAAACAGATGGTCTCTTTCCTAATTTTAAAGTCTAAAGTAGATTTCACTAACCCAAATTCTTTCAGGAACATTGGAATATCTGGGATTTCACAGGGCATGGTGGGAATGGTAGCCAATTCCAAGGGTATTTCGGTTCAAATTAAGACACAAAAGATCTGAAGGTCAAGGATGGCCTCTTTTTTAATGCAAAAATTCTCTGTAGTAGAAGTTGTTGCAGATTATTTAGCCAGCTATTATTTGTCATTTCCTTTTTTAGGTTTGTATAATTTAGTTTACCCAATCAATCTTGAAAACATGCCCCAGTAATCAATGTGCCTTAGAATTTTGAGTATTTCCAACTGTTTCATTCATATTAAGTCATACCAGCCCTTAAAACTTATTAGACTCCATAATGTTTTATGCAACAGAGAGTAACTATAAAGATAGAGTCAGCTTAAAATATCACTTAAAAGCGTATAGATATCTTTAAGCCTTCCTCCTGGTTTCATTGTTCTTTATAGTTTTATAGACAGATCGTGGCTTCTTTTATGTAGTTTTTTTTCCTCAAAAGGAAGAGGGATAACATAAACTTTTATATTCATATTCTTTTATTTAATTTGAAGTTTATGTATTTGAATAATATTTCCATCAAAAGATTGGCTATAAGTTGTTTTGGCAGTGAACTCTGTATGTGACATATATTTTAGCAACTCATCTGTTGTGCGTATACCATATATTCAAAAAGTTAATGAAGAAGAATAGAAGAATTTTGCTTTTTCCAGTGATGGCAATGATAGTTTTTCCTATAGTATGTGGGTCTGAATAAGGCATTATGGGGAGGTTGGAGCTATGAGAGAAGAAACATAGATTTAGTAGGAAGAAGAAGTTTATTTGATATACTATCAGAAAAGTTCTTGTGCTAATGAAAACTATGCTTAGAAGACAAAAACTTTTTTTTTTTTTTTTTTTTGGTACTCATTTTCTTGCAATTTGTGTTTGATTACCAGCTTGATATATTTTCTCATCAAGGAATATATATTGGCCAAATCATTTGATCCTTAATGTTTGCAAATGATGGACTTTGGTTAACTTTTAATGTCATGTTTGACCTGCCATCCTAAAACTCCTTCCCAAAACCTATGAAACAAACTGATTTCACTGTTTCTGTTCTATTTGCATTTAATTGGCTTTATGCAAACCTCATCATTGAAGTATTTTCTAGCTGGAAAATTATATTTATATGGAACAGAAAATTTATTTACTTCCTTCCACTTAGTCGATGAGAACTTGCATCTGAAGCTATATAAAAAAGTAAAGTCAAAGCAGTCAATAAACAGTACACTGGCCAAAACTGGTAGACAAATCTACAGATTACGGAACATCTGCATTAGATGTATGGTGTCTTATAATTCTTTTTTCCCTCACCACTTAAATCTGTGTGTTATTTTTTCCCAATAATTTTACTGTGCATTCTCTATCCATTAAAATATTTTGTGTACTCTCAGGAGCATTGGTAATTGGTAATAACTTTCTATGAGTATCTTTTGTGGTATAAGCCAAAACATGGCTATCATGACTTTGTGTTTTAGAGGGGTTTTGATGTCCTTGCTTAAAACTCCCCCCCGAAAGCCTTTAAGGAGATACTAACTTTTAAGATGATAACTTTATTGCAACAAGGTATGCAGCTTGACTCCAAAAGGAGAATCAAGCAGACCTGAAAGTTCAAGTCTTGAGAGACCAATCAGAAGTCAAAAGAGCTATGGTCTGTGGTTCAGCTAATTCAGAAAGAGGGTAATTACAGAAAGTTATATAAGTTTGCATGGAATAGTTACTAAACTCTTTAACTTGTGAATACAGCCCCAAACATCTGTTTTAGCGACCTCTTGCTGCTTTACAAATCACTGTTAAACTTACTGGCTTAAAATATTTATTTTGCTCAGGAATCTGTGATTTGGAAAGGTTCACTTGACATAGTTAATCTTTGCTACATTTTATGTCAATTGCGTGGCTCCAAAGGGAGAGCGATTTAGAATCATCTGAAGGCTTGTGCAGGCACATGTTTGGTGGTTGATGCTGCCTGTCAGTTGAGATAACACGTGGAGGTCTTGGTCAGAACACCTATAGGTGGCCTTTCCATGTTGCCTGGGTTTCCTCACAGTGTGGTGGCTGGGTTGTAAGGGAGGAGGAAGAGAAGGAAAGGAGAGGGAGAGAGTGAGTGAAAAAGGGGTTCGTGGAGAGACAGAGACCAGATGAACCTATGTCTCTATTGGCTTTGATAGCTTTTAGAAGTCACATGGCATTATTTCCAATACATTTTGTTCTTTGGTATAAAACCCTGCTCAGTCAAAGCTGGAAGGGATACTGTCTCCATTTCTGGGTAATGCGAGTGGCCAGCTCCTGGAAGGTCACATGGATTGGAAATATTGCTGTGGCCATTTATGAAAATATCAGTTTGCTTGATTACCTGTATTCTCTTATCCATGACCTCAGACTAAGTGATTTTTTTGAGTGAGGTACCAGTATTCAATAGTATATATAGAAGGCAGAAAATAAGGATACAGATTGAAATGCTTTCCTGTGATTAATAGCCAGCTCCTTTATAGTTTGTTTTTGGTTTTCTTTCTGGGATGCTGTCCTTGTTTGTCCTTAGGAGGCAGGGCTGAAGTTAGTTGCAAAGTGCAGGATTTTATGTTATGCCAGCTTTTTGAAAGGTGCTGTGATGTAATGCATCGGACTGACCAGTGTTCAAGTCTCAGTTCCTTTACTTACTAGTCTTGTGACATTAGGACAGTTACTTAGCCTCTCTGAGTTCACACCTTTACAAAGTCAAGGTGATGATAATCTTCCATTGAGAGGTGGTTTGTAAAATAGAGAAATATTATATGTAAAGGGATGAGGGTCCTGGGGTTTCAGATATTATCTGAGGCAAATTGATGAAAATGTGTGATTTAGGATTATGATCTTTGATTATGACCAGAATGATGGATTAAGAAACCAGTTTAGAGTATGTAGATACTTCAAAGCTAGAACCTATGTTGGTGCCTGTGACTGGAAGCAATTCCAATCAAGAAATCCTTCCTGTGAAGGAATTTGGGAAGAATGTTATCTCCATTTTGAAGGGTATATTATTCTTTATAAGCTATTCATCAACTTTTTGCTGAATTGAATGTTTCAAATTTATTAAAATAACATTTAATTAAGGTATTTTATTGAATGCCCTAATACCTTTGTTTGAAATGTTTTATATTTAGTGAAAATTGTTACTTTTATTTTTTAATTTTTCTAATTGTAAAAGTAGTAAAAAAGCAGCTGAGGAAATAACTTGCCTATGATATCATTATCCAGAGGCAGGCTGTTCATATTTGACATATTTCCTTTCATTAAAATTTTCTTTTTTAAGTATAGTCTCCACACCCAACATGGGGCTTGAACTCATGACCCTGAGATCAAGAGTTGCATGCTCTACTGACTGAGCCAGCCAGGTGCCCCTCATTTTTTTCCTTTGAAATTTTATAGTTTTCCATAGTTAAGAACATGGAATTTATGATTTTATAATCTTTCTTTGTAATTTAATTTTATATCATAATTATTCCCCATAAATCATTATAATTGCATCTATCATATGGCTGTATCATAATTTATTTAGTTTTTTTGTAATTTTTTTCTGAAGTATAAATAATATTGTGATGCATATATATGTGAAAGTCTATTGTCATTATTTTGATTTTTTTTTTTTTGTAGGATATATTACTAGAAAGAAAATTACTAGAGCAAAGGGTATCAATATTTTTAAGGTCCTTGATATATATGTTGACATTGCTTTTCAGAGGCGCCTTGCTGGCTCAGTTGGTAGAGCCTGCTGCTCTTGGTCTTGGGGTTGTAGGTGTGAGCCCCATGGGGAGTGTAGAGATTACTTAAAAATAAAATCTTTAAAAAAATAACTTTCTATAAAGTTTTACCATTTTATATTTCCACTGACATGAGAATAGCAGTACTGATCATTTTATAAATAAAGTTGGTGAATTTGATAGTTAAAAGGTATCATTTATAAAATTGTATTTTTCATTTTAATTTGCATAGATTTTCTATATGTTAGGGATATAACCTTTTCATATTATTTTATCTAGGTTTGGAGAAGTTTAACATTCATTATATTTCATTTGTGTTCCTCTAAATAGCTTAAGATTTATTCTTATCACTTCATACAAAAGACATTCGAATTAACCTAAATGATAGTTACTATTTTTTCCATAGTAGTTCTTACTTTTTGTATTCTTAATTTACACAGTATCTTATTTTTAGCACATGTTGTTCATTTAAGGTCGATTTGTAGCCCTTTACTCTTTTTTTTTTTTTCCAAGATCACCTTTTAAAAATTTTATAGATTTATTTATTCAAGAGAGAGAGAGAGAGAGAGTCCTAAGCAGACTCTGTGCTCTTTTTTGCCCAAATTACGTTTTTGGACTCATGTTGGTTTAGACAGATATTGTAGTTCAGTCACTTTCAGAATGTGGTCTTCAACCAGCAACTTTAAAGTAGATTTGTAGATTTAAAGTAGATTTGTACCCATTTACTCTTAAGAGTACTCTTGCACTCATGCACTTCTTCTTCCTCTTCTTTTTTAAAGATTTATTTATTTGAGAGAGAGAGAGAGGAGAGGAAGGAGAGAGAGAGTTGTAAGCAGACTCCGTGCAGACCCTGAAGTGGGGCTCGATCTCATGACCCTGAGATCAGGACCTGAGCTGAAACCGAGTTGGATGCTTAACTGACTGCACTACCCAGGTGCTCCTCAAAATCACTTTTTCATAAAGTTTTCTCAATTAGAGATTTTCAGGAACATTGGAAAATTTTTTCATTCATCCTATATATATCTGTTTAGTCTTTTAAATTATGCTTGTTAAACTTCAGATAACTTCATATATTGGCTATTGTGAAGGGATATTTTTCACAAGTAGATTTGTTTTTCTCACTGGCAAATTTTCTAAATTCTGAGTGTTTTAGGAGATTGTGGGTGATACCAAAGTTAATCAGATTATTTGAAAGTTAAGATTCTTATCTTTCCCTTAAAAATTTTTTCAAGTGTTAATTTACAGAAAAGTACAAAAAGTAAAGAGGAAATTACAGTGTAGCTCTCTTGCAGCTCATCTAAATCTGAACTTTTTTGCCATGTTTACTTCAATTTTTTACTTTTTAATTATTTGAGAACTAGAATTTTATAGACAGAGGGAGGTGAGGCCTTTTCTCTGGTGGTAATTCCTCCAGAGGTTGCAAGTATTTTGAATTGGGTGTTTCCATTGTCACGCTTGTTTTTATGCTTTTATTTAATACATATGTATCTATGTCAAAAACCTTACATAAATGATAACTATACCTGTCCTTTTTCATTTTGCTCTTTTTTGCCTAAATTATGTTTTTAGACTCATGTTGGTTCAGCAGATGTTGCTGTAGTTCAGTCGTGCTCAGAATGTCGTCCCCCACCAGCAGCTTGAGCTTCACTTGGGAACTTGTTAGAGATACAAAATTCTTAGGCCAGGACTGGATACATTTGTGCAGTCCAGTGCAAAATGAAAATGCTGGGCCCCTTGTTCAAAAACTATTTTTTTTTTTTTTAAAGATTTTATTTATTTATTTATTTGACAGAGAGAAATCACAAGTAGACGGAGAGGCAGGCAGAGAGAGAGAGGGAAACAGGCTCCCCGCTGAGCAGAGAGCCCGATGTGGGACTCGATCCCAGGACCCTGAGATCATGACCTGAGCCTAAGGCAGCGGCTTAACCCACTGAGCCACCCAGGCGCCCTCAAAAACTATTAATAACTTGCAAATAGCAGCAGCGGAGCATTAAATCAAGAGTGAGGACCCTTGTAAGCATGTTCATGCACCCATGAAGCTAGCCCTGTTTCAGGCGTTATTCCAGACCTGCTGAACCAGAAACTCTGAGAATAGGGCCCAGCAGCCTATGTTTAACAGGCCTTCCAGGTGATGTTATAGATATTTAAGTTTGAGACCATTTGTATTAGTTTTTCAGGGCTGCCTTAACAAAATACTATGGACTGAGTGGCTTAACTGACAGAAATTTATTTTCTTACAGTTCTTGGGGCTGGAGATCCAAGGTGAAGGTGTCAGCAGATTTACTTTATTCTGAGATCTCCTTGGCTTGCAGATGATCACCTTTCTGCTGGTAACTTTATATGCTTTGTCCTCTCGTGGTGTGTGGGTGGACATCTCTTATGTCTCTGTGTGTCTGAATTCCCTCTTCTTTAAGGAGATTAGTCCTGTTGGCTTAGAATCCACCCTAATAGTTTTGTTCTAATTTAATCACTTCTTTAAAGGCCCTATATCCAAATATAGTCACATTCTGAGATACTGTGGGTGAAGGCTTCTAGGTCCGAATTTTGGGGGAACACAGTTCTTCCCCATAGCACCACTGCTATAGGTCAGTGAGTTTTAGGACTATTATATTTGGTTGTATGATTATGTCCTTATTTCTCTCTTTTATGCTGTTAATAGAACTTTAGATTATTTTCCATTTATGTCAATTCTACTCTATCAGTTTCTTTTGATGTATAGTTCCTTTTTTTGGTTTTTATTTATTTTTGATATGATATCTTTGTAGACTTCAAGTGTCTGATGTCAATTGAATTAAAACGAACAAAACAAAATTATGTACTACCCTTTGTTTAATGGAGGGCTGTAATCTATAAGCTGTTAATTTTGCTGGCATGTTATTTTAAATGGTGGTGGATTTGTTTTATGAGACTGGATTTTCCATGTCGTCCAGCACATGTGGTTTTGTACTGTATTTTGAGTTAACTACACAAGCTACTATTTCCATATATGGGTGTGTTTCTCATAATGATACTAAATAAATAAGTTCCTTTCTCTGTTTGTAAATAAAAGAGAACAGTGACTCTATCATTGTATATGTACTGTCTTGGGTTTTCATGACCTTTTGCAGCTCATTTTTATCATCTGGGAATGTACCGAAGTCCCATTGTTGTTAACTGCTTATGCTGCTAAGAGTAATAATGTGTTTTTTTTTTGTTTTTTGTTTTTTTTTTTGCGGGGGGGAGGGGGGAATACTTGTTAATGTAATTTTACTGAAACTTAGGCTTACTTTTTATCAAAAGGTAAAGTTTTGTACCAGGCTAGGGCAACATTTTTTTCTTTGTATAAGATTTCCACATATTTGTTATGTAATCTATAATTTTATTCCTTTTATCCAAATTTAATTCCCTCCTTCCACCACCACACCCCACCTCATAACTTGCAACAAATGCACATTATATGTGTTGCTGATAGTTTTGAAAGTCTGCTGGATTCATTGAGGATCCACCAATCATCTGGATAGACCAGATAGTCTCCCTAGTAGCTTCTACCCTGCTAAACTTTTGGCTGTTTTCCATCTTGTTAATTATATCTCCATTATGAAGGCATGCTATACCAAAAAGGAGATATATACCATCTTGCTAATTTTTACTAGTTCCTCTTTGCTGGCTGAACCTGGTATAGAAGAAGTTGTTTTAGGGCTTATATTGAAAACTACAAGACATTAATGAAAGAAGAAGTTGAAAAAGACACAACAAATGGAAATGTATTCCATGTTCATGGGTTGGGAGAATTAATATTGTTAAAATGTCCATACTACCCCAAGCAATATATACATTCAGTGCAATCCCTGTCAAAATTCTGATGGCATTTTTCACAGAAATAGAACAAACAATAATTGACTCTTTATGTTATAGGTAAGGCTTCCAGTTAATAGTAGGCTACTAGTAGTTAAGTTTTGGGGGAGTCAAAAGTTTTAGGAAGATTTTTGACTGCTTTGGTGGTCAGCAGTTCTACCCCTTATATTGTTCAAGAGTCTTCTGTACACTATGATCTAGGAACTCCACTTCTGGGTATATATCCAAGGGAAACAAAAACACTAACTTGAAAGAATATTATGCACCCCCATTTTTATTGAATTATTATTTACAGTAGCCAGGACATGAAAACAACTTGGATATCCATTCATGGAGGATGGATAAAGAAGTTGTGATGCACACACACACACACACACACACACGCGTGCGTGTGCACACAGAGTGAGTAAATAGAATATTATTCAACCATAAAAAGAATCTTGCCATTTGCCTCAAAGTGGATGGATCTCAAGGGAATTGCATTATAAGTCAGACGAGAAAGAAAAACACTGTATAATTTCTCTTATATATGGAATGTATCCTTTTGTCTGTCTTTCTACAAACAAAACCAGGCTCATAGATACAGAGAACAGATTTATGGTTGCCAGAGGCATGAGGTGGGAGAGGGGGAAGTAGTAGGAGAAATGGCCAAACTCTTGTTGTTTTGTTCTATTTTATTTTATTTTTTCTATTTAATTCATTTTCATTTTAAAAATTTTTCATAAATTTTAATAAATAGCAATGTTTTAGCATGATAATTGAGACTAATGTGGTCTGGTGGCATTACCACTTCTTAATTTTGTAAATTATCAGGACTCACCTCAGACCTGTTGAATCAGATGCCTTGCCAGTGATTTCCTTGCTTTCATACGGTTCTCTTAGTAGTTCTAAGATAGGTTCTCTTTCATACGGTTCTCTTAATGTAGTGTGTATAATTTCTGACAGTATGCTAGAGTTGATAGAGCAAGTCTTAGTGCATGTCTGTGGTGGGGAGGTGACGTGAAGGGTGGGCTAAGCTTAGAAGAGTGTGAAAAAAGGGGGTTTAAGCCCTTAACTTTTACTGGCAAATGTATAGTGACCCTCAGGGATGGACTCTTCATTCTTATTTCTTCCTTTGTGTCTTTTCACTCAGTGTCAGCACGATGCTGCTGAATTTGTGCATGCTCTTGGTGTGCATTTGTTGTCCCTAATTTCAAAGTGAAATGAATGATTCGTTGAATGTTTACCCATGTAAGGCCTGTGTTTGGCTCTTTAGAGATAAAGGAAATGCAAGTTGTCCTCACCCATATGCTTGGGCTTCATAGACCTGGATTCAAATTCTGACTCTGAATTTGACTTGTAGTGTAGTCTTTGGTAGAGTTCTTAATCTCTCGACGTCTCATTTTCTAACGTTGTAAAATGAAGGTAACACCTACTGTGCATTTCTTACTGGGATGTTCGGGGGATTAAATGAAGTAATGTATATGTGTTTAAACATAATAGGCACTCAGTACATGTTGCTATTTTCATTATAATCATCATCATCTAGTTATTTCTGTATTTGAACATCACACTGGACTCTACAGGGCATGCTATATTAATGGTCTAGGTGACACTTTTCAGGAATTGCTTTCCTGGCTTTGTGATGATTCCATCACAGTGGATAATTTAATTAGCCTTTGCCTGCTGAGTACTGTGGCTGTGGCAGTCAGTAAGAGAAATGTCGTATACAAAGATCCAGGACTTTGGAGTCGAGCAGATCTTGATCTGTCATTACTCCAGCAGTCACTCGCTGTGCACCTTGGGCAAGATGCTTAACTTTTCTTTCTCTATTTTCTCATCACCGAGGAAGCCTTATTGTGAATGGGGTTGGGTGAATGTTGTTATTGTGGCAGTACTGTGGCAAAATTGAGGATGTATGTAAAGCACTTGGCTCATAGTAGTCACAGAATAATTTTTGCAACAAGCCTTCACCTACTCCACTTTTACTCATCACAGAGTTTCATCGTCTGTCTTATCTTATGTATGTTGAGATTTCTTCCATTTTTTACTCTTAGAGACGTAGGGGTTAGAACAAAAGGATAAGCCACTAGCTGGAAAAAGAGTAAGTTAACAAAACCAAGTTTATCAAAGGATTCTTCATTCCTATGCCTAAATATAGATTTTTTTGTTGTGTTTATGAAAATCATATTTTTTACTGTAATAAAAGATAACATAAAATTTTACCATTAAGTATATTCTTATTGTACATTCATATTGTCATATAATCATAGGCCTATATTTTAAAGCCTAATTTTGATATTGTATTTGAAATTTCTCTCTCTCTCTCTCTCTCTTTTTTTTTTTTTGGCCCATATCTTGGAAAGGACTCTTGGTAGCAAACAACAGAAATCATTAAAACTGGTTTAAGCATCAGGGGATTTATTAAGTTGTAATAGATAGTTTGTAGAATCTTTGAGGAAATGAAGAATAGACTTTGGGCTGAGCTTCTAGGAATAATTCCTGAAAGCACAGTTTTTGCGTGGCTTGCTAAGGGAGCTGTAGCTGTCTGATCTCAGAACTACATTGCCCTTCTGGTGGGAGGAATTTGGAAGCCTGTGAATGAGGAGTCTTGGCTTTTGTTGCTGCCTCCTAAAGAGTCACTGGCTCACCCATCATCATTGCTGGATGAGCTGATATGCCTGTGCTCAGTTGCTCCTTCTTGTTTTCTTTATTTTTCTGGTCTCCTCAGAGTGTCCCTGCCTGGGAAGGCGAGGACACATGCACATCTCAGGTTGCAAGAGAGTCTGGTAAACGGGCCCTTTAGCTTTCTGGCCACTATTATGTCATTAAGACATATCAGAATGGGGTTGCATGAGTGTTAAAAATGAATCTGCTGTATTTGTCATAGCTCTTTCAGAAAGGAAAAGGCTAGGGGACATATCCATTGAGCACCTTTGTTTTCTTAAATTATAGTTTCAGGAGGGGAAGTAAAAATGTCAGTCTAGCAGTGTTGATATAGGATAAGTTCTATATTGCAAAAAATTTATATTTTATGGGGGAAGCCCAATTTTTAAAACATTGTAAAACTCTAAATGGACCCTGTGTTTATCTAGTTGATGGTAATAAATAAATTTCTTTTTTAGAATGTTGTGTCACTCTTTTTTAACTTCCCTGTTTTGGCATTAGAGTATATGGGTAAAACATTCCTTCTAACCTACTATGTTTGCTCATTTTTGCCAATTGTAAAAAGTATCCATTCTTGCGGAAATGGTGTCTTTAAACCATGCAAAAATTTTGTATTGTAAATAATTTGGACACATTCGTGGTGGGGGCAGAGTTGGGGTGGTAGTGGAGAGGAGATAAAGTTATCCATAAAATATAGTGTCCAATTTGAAGATTATTCACAGTTTAAACTGTTATCTAGACTGGCGCTGTCCAATAGAAATAGAATGCAAGCATGTTTGCAATTTTAAATTTTTTAGTAGAAAATTTAACAAAGTAAAAAAGAATAGGTAAAATTAACTTTAACAACATGCTTTGCTTAACTCAATATATCCGAAACATTTAAACGTGTGACACTATTTGCATCTCATGTGTGCAATAGTTGGTATCATATTGGACAGCACAGGTCTATACTGCCTAACTTATTTCATACTAGAATTTTTCTGCCTGAGAAGTACTGAAGTATACCATAAGCATGTTTGTAAAACATCCTCAGTGTGTGCTGTGTCCTGATAATGCTTTATTACTTACACTGTTTTTATAAGAGTATGATTGTAAAGCAGTGCTTCTTCCCAAATTCCAAGTGTTGATGTGGTGGCTTGCTGTATTTTATGAAAGATGTGTAGTTTTTGAACTGTCATAGTAGAGGAATATGGAACATGATACTGAAGTATGCCATTACCAGGCCTGGGTTTGCCCTGAAAAAGTAGTGTCTAAGCTTTTGATTATTAAAATTTTTAAAGCACATACAATATAAATATTTTATTTATTTTATAAATAATTAATATTTAACTAAATTAAATAAATAATATTTATTTAAATATTTTATTGCATACATGAAAAATGTACATGTATGACTGTACTAATATATTATGTAAATTATGAAATTAAAATATTGAAAAAAGAGATTCAATAAAAATAAATTTAAAACTGTAATATTTTGAGGCACCTAGGTGCCTCATTAAGTGTTTGCTCAGGTCATGATCCCAGGGTCCTGGGATCAAGCCCCACTCTGGGCTTCCTGCCCGGCGGGAAATCTGCTTGTGTTCCCTCTCACTGTGTCTCTTTCTGTCGAATAAATAAATAAAATCTTAAAAAAAAAAAAAACCTGTAATATTTTTTCATGAACCACAGATAATTGGCTTGAATAGTCAGTCACCGTTTGGAGACGCTGCTCTCTAAATCCTGTGGCGTATTGGCTCTCAAACTTGATTGATCACCAGAACCCTCTGGGGACTTATATAATTAAAAATAAATAAGAACAACAGTGAAAAAAAGGTGTGTCTTTTGGTGTTACTTTAGACACACAGAAACAGAATTTGTATGCGTGTGTGTATATGTATGGAGTATATGTGGAATCTGTATTTAATTTTTTAAATATAGGAGTCCTTGTTATAGATGGCAGGGAATCTTCTTTTTTCTTTTTTTTTAAAGTAAGCTCCACTCCCATGATGGGGCTTGAATTCACGACCCCAGGATCATGAGTCTCTCGCTCTACCGACTAAGACAGCGAGGCGCCCCTATAGCAGGGATTCTTAATTTGGGATTCATGGGGCATTCTCTGAAATTATATACCCTATAAAAATGCAATTAGGCCTGTAGTTTTTCTTAGAACCCCAGATGATCTTGGGCCCAGGTAAAATGTCATTTACAGCTAGCCAAGGCTGCTTTGGATATGTGGGTCAGAGAAGATTGTTGAGCTGGAGAGGTCAGGTTGGGTCCCTTCAGGATTAAGATTACCTGTGAACGTAGGGCTGTAAGACTGAGCAGTAGGCAGACCAGGGGAGCTATAACTGGGAAGTGGTAATAGACAAGGGTCATAATTCTATTTAGGATGTCTGACCTACAAGTGGACACTGGGAATCTAGTAAAAAACTAGACAAATTCAAAGTCTGGATTTGATGGAGCAGGTCAGATTTGAAGTCTAGGTAGACAGGCCAAGGTCTCTAATGAATAAGAAGGTTTAAGTGGATGTGGCACACTAGCATTTAGGCAAGGCCTTGAACCCTTTTCCCTATTCTGATTGCTGGTGTTGATTGGGCTGATCAGATGGTGCTATGAAAGATTTGTCCTCAACATCTCTGCCTCCTCTTTCCTGTTTGCTGTTGGTATAGCTCAGAAGAGACTAGAATTCCTCATACTCCTTCTGTTCTTAGGCTGACTTATTAAAAGGAGTCTTGTCCCCAGAGAGTGTACTGCTAGAGGTATGTGTTGAAATAATATCTTAGGAAGGTGTCTCCTGGAGAAGTTTTCCAGAAAAAATTGAGAATGCTTCATCTTTGTTTAATTGATGATTTCCTATAATAGCAGTGCTTACAGGCCTTTTTCAAAACAAAACAAAAATTTTTGTTAACTTTTTATTTTATTTTATTTAGAGGTAGGAAGGGGGAGAGGGAGAGAGAGAATCTTAAGTGGGCTCCATGCCTAGTGTGGTGCCTGATGCTGGGCTGAGTCTCATAAGCCTAAGGTCATGACCCGAGTCAATATTAAGAGTCAGACACTTACCCGACTGATCCACCCACGTGCCCATTTTTGTTCATCATTCAATTTCAGCATTCATGTTTTATAAGAAAGCTTTACATATGGTGAATTTAAACATACATGTGATGAAAGTGTTTCATTTTCCTGAAGTAGAAATAAATATGAATAGTGGATTATTGGGGCACCTGAGTGGCTCAGTCAGTTAAGCATCTGCCTTCAGCTCAGGTCATGATTCCAGGGTCCTGGGATCGGGTCCCATGTTGGGCTCTCTGCTCAGTGGGGAGCCTGCTTCTCCCTCTCCCTCTGCCTTCTGCTCTTCTTGCTTGTGCTCAATTTTTCTCTTCTGTCAAATAAATAAATAAAAATCTTAGAAAGAATCATGGTTCATTTATCAGTTTAGTACTTTTATAAAATTTCTGATGGTTGCATCAGTGTTCCATTTTTTTCCCTTTCTTTTGTGTCTTTTTAAAAATTGTTACTAAGAATTCTGGCTACCATTATTTTCTACCAGTTAGATATTTGAACTGATCTTTTTAACAATATGAAAGGATAATGCTAGGTTTATGGTTTCATTCTTCTTTTCTTTTCTTTTTTTTTTTTTTAAATATAATTCCAGTATAGTTAACATATAGTGTTATATTAGTGTCAGGTTTATCATACAGTGATTCAGTAATTCCATACATCACCCATTGTTCATCATGACAAGTGCACTGCTTAATCCCCATGCGTATTTCACCCATCCCCCCACCAACCTCCCCTCTGGTAACCACTACTTAGTTCTCAATAGTTAAGAGTCTTTTTCTCTTTCTTTTTTTCCTTTGCTGGTTTGTTTTATTTATTACATTCCACAGATGAGTGAAATCACAAGATTTTTGTCTTTCTCTGATGTATTTTGTTTAGTGTTATACTCTCCAGTTCCATCCATGTCATTGCAAATGGCAAGATTGCATTCTTTTTCATGGCTGAATAATATTCCATTGTGTATATATACCACATCTTCTTTATTCATTCCTCTATTGATGGATACTTGGGCTACTTCCATAGTTTGTAAATAATGCTGCCCTAAACATAGGAGTCTCTTTGAATTTGTGTTTTTGTATTTTGGGAGGTAATACTCAATAGTGCAATTACTAGATCACAGGGTAGTTCTGTTTTTCACTTTTTGAGGAACCTCCATACTGTTTATCATACAGTGGCTGCATCAGTTTTCATTCCTACCAACAGTGCAACAGGGTTCTTTTTTCTCTTCGTTCTCACCAATACTTGTCGTTTCTTAGGTTTTTTGGTTTTAGCCATTCTGACAATATGAGGTGATATCTCTTTGATTTGGCTTTCCTTGATGATGAATGATGTTGAGCTTCTTTTCATGTGTCTGTTGGCCATTTGGATGTCTTCTTTGGCAAAGTCTCTGTTCATATCTTCTACCCATTTTTAATTGGGTTATTTGTTTTTGGGGTGTTGAGTTGTAGAAGTTCTTTACATATTTTAGATACTAACCCTTTATCAGATAATCATTTGTAAATATCTTCTCCCATTCAGTAGATTGTCTTTTAATTTTGTTGATTGTTTCCTTCACTGTTCAGAAGCTTTTTATTTTGATATTTAATATGGTCCTAATAGTTTACTTTTGCTTTTATTTCCCAGAAATGTTGCTATAACTGGTGTTAGAGCCATTACTGCCTGTGCCTTGTGTGTGTGTTTTTTTTTTTTTTTTTTAAGGATTTTTATGGTTTCAGATCTCACATTTAGGTTTTAATTCATTTTGAGTTTATTTTGTGCATGGTGTAAGAAAATGGTCCAGTTTTATTCTTTTGCATGTAGCTGACCAGTTTTCCCAACACCATTTGTTGAAGACACTGTGTTTTTCCCAATGGGTCTTCTTTCCTGCTTTGTCAAAGATTAAATGACCATATAGGTGTGGGTTTATGTCTGGACTTTTCTATACTGTTCCATTGATCAGTATGTCTGTTTTTGGGCTAGTACCTTGCTGTTTTGGTTATTATAGCTTTGTAATGTAACTTGAAGTCTGGAATTGTGATACCTCCAGCTTTGCTTTTCTTTTTCAAAGTTGCTTTGGCTCTTTAGGGGTCTTTGTGGTTACATATAAATTTTAGTATTGTTTGTTCTGGGCCTGTGAAAATAGCTGTTGGTATTTTGCATTAAATGTGTAGCTTGTTTTGTTTTGGATAGTATAGGTATTTTAAAAATATTTGTTCTTCCAATTCATGAGCATAGAATGTCTTTCCATTTCTTTTTGTTGTCTTTAGTTTCTTTCATCAAAGTTCTATAATTTTCAGAGTTTTTCACCTCTTTGGTTAGGTTTATTCCTAGGTATCTTATTGTTTTTGAAGCAGTGGTAAATGGGATTGTTTTCTTAATTTCTCTTTCTGCTGCTTTATTAGTAGTGTAAAGAAATGTAACACATTTTTGCACATTGATTTTTATATCTTGTGACTTTACTGAATTCTTTTATCAGTTCTAGTAATTTTTTGGTGGAGTCTTTAAGGTTTTCTATATAGAGTATCTGCAGTTAGTGACAATTTTACTTCCATACCAGTTTTAGTTCCTTCTATTTCTTTTTGTTGTTTGATTATTGTAGCTAGGTCTTCCAGTATTATGTTGAATAAGGTGAGAGTGGACAGTCTTGTCCCTTCCTGACCTTAGGGAGGAAGCTGTCAGTTTTACCATATTGAGTATGATGTTTTCTATGGGTTTTTCATATATAGCCTTTATTATGTTGTGCTATAACTACTTTGTTGAGGGCTTTTATCATGAATGGATGTTTTACTTTCTCAGATGGTCTGTCTGCATTTATTGAAATGATCATATGGTTTTTATCTTTTGTCTTATTGATTGGATGTATCACATTGATTGATTTGTGAATACTGAACTACCTTTGCCTCCCAGGAATAAATATCACTTGATCATGGTGAATGATTTTTTAAATGTATTGTTGTATTCGGTTTGCTAGTATTTTGTTGAGGATTTTTGCATCTATGTTCATCAGAGTTATTATCCTATAATTCTCTTTCTCTCTCTCTCTCTCTCTGGTGGTATCTTTATCTGGTTTTGGTATCAGGGTTATAGTAACCTCATAAAATGAATTTGGAAGTTTTGATTCTGATTTTTGGAATAGCCTGAGAAAACTAGGTATTAACTCTTCTTTAAATGTTTGGTTTAATTTGCCTGTGAAGTTGTCTGGTCCTGGACTTTTGTTTGTTGTGATTCAATTAAGTCGTAATTTAATCTCCTTGTTGGTTATTGCTGTGTTCAAATTTTCTATTTATAACTGCTTCAATTTTGGTAGACTACATGTTTCTCAGAATTTACTCCTTTTTTCTGTTATTTAATTTTTTGGCATTATTATTTTTCATAATAATTTCTTATAATTATTTGTATTTCTGTGATGATGGTTGTTATTTTACTTGTGATTTTGTTTATCTGAGTCCTTTCTCTCTCTCTCTTTCTCTCTTTTTAAAAGAGTCTGGCTAGAAGTTTATGGATTTTGTTGATCTTTTCAAAGAACCAGTCCTTGGGTTCATTGATCTGTTGTGTTTGGTTTTTTAGTTTTTGTATCATTTATTCCTGCTCTAATCTTTATTATTTCCTTCCTTCTGCTGCTTTAGGTTTTTTTTTTTTTTTTTAAAGATTTTATTTATTTGACAGACAGAGATCACAAGTAGGCAGAGAGGCAGGCAGAGAGAGAGAGAGAGGGAAGCAGGCTTCCTGCAGAGCAGGGAGCCCGACGCGGGGCTCGATCCCAGGACCCTGAGATCATGACCCGAGCCGAAGGCAGCAGCCCAAACCACTGAGCCACCCAGGCGCCCCATGCTGCTTTAGGTTTTTGTGTGTTGTTCTTTTTCTAGCTTCTTTAGGCTTAAGGTTAGATTGTTTATTTGAAATTTTTCTTACTTCTTGAGGTAGACCTATACTGCTACAAACTTCCCTCTTAAAACAGCTTTTGCTGCATCCCAAAGGTTTTGGACCGTTGCATTTTCATTTTCATTTGTTTACATATATGTTTTGATTTGTTCTTTGATTTCTTGGTAGACCCATTAATTGTTTAATAGCATGTTCTTTAAATTCGACATATTTGTTGTCTTTCCATATTTTTCCTTGTGATTGATTTCTAGTTGTTTAGCAGTTTTCTAGTTTTATAGAAGTTACTGGGAGGCAAACTTTCTTTCTCTAGATTTCCTTGTGGTCAGAAAAGGTGCAGAGTATGACTTCAATCTTTCTGAATTTGTTGAGGTTTGTTTTGTGGCCTAGTATGGGATCTATTCTGGAGAATGTTCTGTGTGGACTTGAAAAGAATGTGTATTCTGCTGTTTTAGGATGGAATGTCTGAATATATCTGTTAAATCTGTCTGGTGTAGTGTGTCATTCAAAGGCACTATTTCCTTGTTGATTTTCTGTTTGGATGATTTGTCCTTTGATTTAAGTGGATGTTATAAAGTCCCCTACTATTATTGTATTACCATTGGTTAGTTCTTTTATGTTAGTTCTTTTATGTTTGTAATTACCTGCTTTATGTGTTTTGGTGCTCCCATGTTGGGTGCATAAATACTTACAATTGTTATATCTTTTTGTTGGTTTGGTCCCCTTATCATTATATAGTGTCCTTCTTTGTCTCTTTTTACAGACTTTGTTTTAAAGTCTGTTTTGTCTGAAATAAGTGTTGCTACTCCAGCTTTCTTTTGATATCCATTTGCATGCTGAATATTTTTCCATCACTCCCTTCCTTTTCAGTCTGCAGGTATCTTTAGGACTGCAATGAATCTCTTATAGGCAGCATACACACAGGTCTTGTTGTTTTATTTACTCTGTCACCCTGTTAGGTTTATAGTTTATTATTTTTTTTTAGGTTTATAGTTTATTGAATATCATACTGTTGTCAGATGTTGGAACCTTCTATAGGTCATAGCTAGCATGGGTATTTAAAGTTCAAAGAATTAAGTAGTGAATTGTGGTTTTCAGGTAGGTTTCTCTGCTGTAAATATACATGTTCATATGTGTATATGGCATGTATATATGTATCTACTACACACATACATGTACATATGTATAATATAGATTTTTATTTTCTTCATCCTTAAAATTTGCATTTGTAACAGTTTTGGTGGTATGGTTTGCCTCGTGAAGAACCAAGAGGGCCGAAACTATGTTAGTAAAACTGTCTCATAGGTATGATTCAGACAGTTTTATTAGCAACATATGGGGCATGAAGGAGTCACAGAGGGGAATTTGGAGTGTGAGGGTGCTGGTCTGTCTTTTTTGGCATGTAATTATATCAGCCTCATGCATGGTGTTATTTGCTGCTGCCTAGGGAATATAGAAAAATATCTTCTAATGTGGTGAAACAAAATGTTAGAATAAATTATAATTGCTGACTTCATAGGGAATTATTTGAATGAAGGATGTATTTTTTCTCTAACCTAAATTTTGTTTGGTATTTTAAATTTTATTCAATCAATCTTTTGAAACTCAATTTTTCAATAAGTTGAATTTTTGGATCAATGTTACACAATAGACGCCTAGCTGAGTTTCATAAATGGGAAGAAATTTGTTTCTTTTTCCCTATTGTGACAATGCATGGTTCTGTTTAATTAGTTTTACTAAATATTTATTAATTTTCTTTAGAGGTATTTGTAGCATTTAAATGATTACAGTATGCTGATTACTTTAGTAGATGCTACACAGAGGACAATATCAGACACAGCCTGTGGGCTTATGGAGCTTATTTCTGTAGAAGCAATCATATGTAGATGATGTTTTAAATAGTCAGTGATGGGAATGATAGACACACATGTCAGCAAAGTGGTTACCTTTGGGAAAGAGGGAGGGAAATGGGATCAGGGAGGGGTACACAGAAGCTTCATTTGTAATTTTTTTTTTGTTTTTCTGTTTCTTTAATTTCCTTTCAGCTAAGACTTATTGATTGCCAGAGATTTTTTTAAACCAGAGATTCAGGTTGAGGCAAAGGTAGTGAAATGGTTTGTTTTATCTTTCTTTCTTTCGGTTATTTCTTGGCTTGGTCAGTATAGTTTCTTAAAAGTAGGAGGATAAATTGTAAGAGATTGAGGGAAGCCTTAGGGTTTGGGAGGGTGGGTTCTGGAAAAAGCTCTGCAGAAAAAGTATTGATATGTTTTTCAAACTTTATTCCAATTCTTATTCTGCTTACTACTTTGAGCCTTAGGTTAAATGTAAGCACTTATATTATTGTCTCTTCTGAAATACATATTTTTATTTTATTTATTTATTTGACAGACAGAAATCATAAGCAGGCAGAGAGAGAGAGGAGGAGGAGGAAGCAGTATCCCCACTGAGCAGAGAGCCTGATGTGGGGCTCGATCCCAGGACCCTGAGATCACGACCTGAGCCGAAGGCAGAGGCCTTAACCCACTGAGCCACCCAGGCGCCCCTGAAATACGTATTTTTTATAGATGATTTCTCAGTCATCATGTTGGGAAGTTGCTAGGAGGCAAACTTTCTTTACTCTAGATTTCCATTTGTCCCTAAAACCAGTCTCAGTGAGACCTAGTCCTCTGAAATGGAAAAGTCTTAAAGTGATTAATCCTAAAATGGCTAGTCTGGTTTCTTCTGTATACTGGTAAAATACTATTGGAAGCCAAGTTGTTCAATATTTAGGTTGAAGTGACATAATTATATCATATAATAATTATAATTGCATTGTATAATATATTAATTATATTGTATAATATATTATGTATTGTATTATATATTATGTATTATCTATTATATTATGTATTATATAATATATTATGTATTATGTATTATATAATATATTATGTATTATATGATATTATATGATATTATATGATATTATATAATTATATGATTATATAATTATATGATTATTATATGATATTATATAATATATTATGTATTATATGATACATAATATATTATATAATACATGGATTATGTATTTATTTCTAGAGTGTGAGCAAATAGGGTCACACTTCAAGTACTTTTTAAATGCTTGTGACTACTGTCATGTTTTATGACATGATGATTTTATCTAACAGCTATTTCTGTGGAGTTATTTTTTTGCAGAGTAGAAGACCAAACCTCTCCTTGAAAGTGTAAGGAAAGTCTTTACATTCGCTCTCCCTTTGAAAATCAGGTTAAATGGTTTGACCGTCCTATGGTAAAAAAAGAAGTACATTGGATAGTTTTGTTCTACCTGGAAAACAGCTTTAATAAGAATTAGCATGGTATTTTTCTTGTGGGTGATTTCAGACATAAAGAAGAAAAAAATATTTGATACTTGCAATCTTAGAGAGGGTGAATCTTGCTAAATGAAGTATAACCAAATTGTAATAATCTTAAATTTGTCATTTACTTAAGCCTTTCTTTCCCACTGGATTTTTAAAAGAGAAACTAAGAAATACATTTAATCTTATTTGAATTTAACTGCTGTGTTTTTTTCTTGGGTAAACTACCTTATCACAATGTAGAAGTCCTGACTGATTGATAGTCATGGTTTAAGTATATTGACGTTTACAACTAAGTGTGTTCATTATAGTTCAGAGAATAATGGAAATAATGAAATGGTATTACAATATTAAAATTTCATTAAGCATTTTTATTGAATTAAAATAGTTCATCTTCACTCTAAAATAATGATTAATGGATTGTTGCCTTATATTTGTGAATCTCTATTTGTATATGTGTATAGTTAAAATTCTTTGCAAATGTAATTATTTATATTTCTTACATATGCTGTTTCATTTTATCATCACAACAGTTTTGAAAGTAGGTGGGGTAGGTGAGAGTTTTCTTTACTAAATGAGGAAAACTGAGTAGCATAGTCATTAAGTGTTTTTTTTCCCATAGATAGGACTGCAATAAAACCTGGGTCCCTGACTTATGACTTAGTACTCTTTCCTGCTGGACCTTAGAATCAAAGAAATTTTGGTTTTTCTCTTGCATTGATTCTTTTTTTTTTTTTTTGTCATTTTGTTTTGTTATGTTTCATTAGAATCCTTCTATCTATACGATTCTATAAAGTCAGTTTGTTGTGATTACTACTTTTGACTACAGATTAGGGGATGAAAAAGATAAAACTCAACCCAAATGAAACTTTTTATTATATCTGTATTTATGAATTTGGTGCAACATTTTATTATATAAAAAAGTTAAGAATTAACTTGATATCATCCAAACTTTTGAAATTAGGACAAAGTCTTGGTGGTAGGTATGAATAAGTGGACTTGTCTCCCTCCCCTTCGCATTTTTTAAAATTAAAAAAATTTTTCTTTTTTTTGTTTTTAAGATCTTATTTGTTTGTCAGAAAGCGAGAGAGCGAGCACGTGCACAAGCAGGAAGAATGGCAGGCAGAGGGAGAAGTAGGCAAAGGGAGAAGCAGGTTCACTGCTAAGTAGGTAGCTTATAGGTAGCTTGATGTGGAACTCAATCCCAGGACCCTGGGATCATGACCAGAGCTAGAGGCAGACAGGTAACTGACTGAGCCACCCAGGCATTCCCCCCAATTTTTTTTTCTTGAGGTATAATTGACATGTATTAGTTTCAGGTGTACAGCATAATGGTTTGAAATATTTATATATTATGACATAATCACCACAGTAAGTCTAGTTAACATCAGTCACCATACTTAATTATACTATTTTTTCTCGTGATGAGAACTTTTTAAGATTTACTCACTTAGCAACTTTCAAATATACAATATAGTATTATTAACCTTAGTCATCATGCTGTACATTACATCCCACGACTTATTTATTATAACTGCAAGTTGTATTTGCAAGTTTGACTACCTTCACCCATTTTGCTTACAGCCTACCCCTACTGCTGCCCCACCTCTGGTAAGTACCAGTTTGTTATCTGTATCTATGAGTTTTGTTTTTGTTTTGTTTTGTTTTCAGATTCCAGATAAAAGTGATAACATATGGTTTTTGTCTTTATCTCTGTCAATTATTTCACTTAGAATAATGCCCACAAGGTGCATTTGTGTTGTTACAAATCATAGGATTTCTTTTTTTTTTTTAATGACTGGATAGCATTCCATGATGTATATGTGTGTGCATACATTTTCTTTCCTCATTTCTCTGTCCGTGGACACTGAGGTTGTTTTCATGTCTTGTCTATTGTAAATAATATTTTGATGAGCATGGGAATGCAGATACCTTTTTGAGTTAGTGTTTTCATATCCTTTGGATATATATGTCCAGAAATGGAATTGCTGGATCATATGGTATTTGTATTTTTAATTTTTTGAGGAACCTCCATACTGGTTTTCACTGTAGCTGTACCAATTTAACATTCCCACCGACAGTGTGTGGAGGTTCCCTTTTCTCCACATGATTGCCAATACTTATTATTTCCTCTTTTTGGTAATATCCATTCTAACAGGTGTGAGGTGATATTTCACTGTGGTTTTGATTAGCATTTCCCTGATGATTAGTGATGTTGAGCATCTTTTCATGTGTCTGTTGGCCATCAGTATGTCTTCTTTGAAAAAAATGTCTATTCAAATCTTTTGCCCATTTTAAATTGGATTTTTAGGTTTTTTTGCCATTGAGTTGTATGAGATCTTTATGTATTTTTGATGTTTACCCACATTGGATATATGATTTGTAAATATTACTGTATGTTGTCTTTTCGTTATGTTAATGTTTTCCTTTGCTGCGTAAAAGCTTTTTAGTTTGATGTAGTTCATCCTGTTTATTTTTGTTTTTGTTGCCTTTGCTTCTGGTGTAAATGTAAATGTAAAAAAAGATCCTCACCAAGACTGAGGTCAGGAAGTTTTTTCTCCATTTTGTTCTAGGGGTTTCACAATTTCAGGTTTTATGTGAAAGTCTTTAATTTATTTTGAGTTAATTTTTGTGTGTGGTGTAAGATAGAAGTCCAGTTTTACCCTTTTGTCTGTGGCTCTCCAGTTTCCCCAAAACCTTTTATTGGAGAGCTTATTCTTTCCCCATTGTATACTCTTGGCTCCTTTGTTATAAAGTAATTGACCACCTATGCAGGGGTTTATTTCTGGACTCTATTCTCTCTCTCTCTCTCTATATATATATATATATATACACTCACACAGACACACGCATATATATATATATATATATATATATATACACACACATATATATATTTTTTAAGATTTTATTTATTTGACAGAGAGAGAGATTACAAGTGGGCAGAGAGACAGGCAGAGACAGAGGGGGAAGCAGGCTCCCTGCTGAGCAGAGAGCCTGATGTGGGCCTCAATCCCAGGACCCTGAGATCATGACCTGAGCCGAAGGCAGAGGCTTAACCCACTGAGCCACCAACGTGCCCCTGGACTTTATTCTGTTCTGTTGATCTTACTTGTCTTTTTTTATGCCAATACCATACTGTTTTAATCACTGTAGCTTTTTAATGTAGCTTCAAATTAGGGAGTGTGATATCTCCAGCTTTTTTCTTCTTTCTCAAGATTGCTTTGGCTTTAGACTTTTGCGGCGCCAAACTTTATGATTGTTTGTTCTTTTCTTTCCTTTCCTTTTGAAGACCTTTCTCAAGCTAGATGTAGGAAGCCTCACAATTCCTGAAAGAGTTTAACTCATCTTCTCCCATTATGGTTTTTAGAATGATTATTATTTTTAACTGCTTTTTAAGATGTATTATATTTTTTAATGGAATTAATAGTAACTGTAAATATTTATTTAAATCAGATATCAGTTATTTTATATTATGAACAGAGCCACAGAAAGACATATGTATGACTTACCTAGATACATGTAAGCATTAAGAAAAGGAAATTTGGGGCATTAGAAGGGGATGTTTACTTATTAAATAGAACATGGTGATGTTATTAATTATTGTTTTTAGAACATGTAATTATTCACACAAAGGATAATATGACTTGCTTATAATAATTAATATAACTTACTGAAATGCCTTATTTAAGGTATGTGAATTCATTTTATTCTGAGGTAGATTGGTATTGGGGCTAAGTCACCTCTTTTTTTTGTCCTTCAGTTGCAGCAAAATCCAACTTCCATGTATTTTGCTACTTATATATGTCTTTTGGGAGATTTTGAAAAACCCAAGTCCTCTTTCTCCTGTGGAAGTGTTAAAAATCCTAAGAAGCTTTCTTGAGATAAAGTTTGTCCCCTTTCAATTATTAAATGTGCTTTTCTCTTATCTGTGAATTTCACCTTCAGTTTACTGGCAACTGCTTTTTCGAGTCAGGATCATAGAATTATGATTAACTCCTTGCAATCTGGCTTTGGTCCCACCTCTGTACTGGAACTGTACTTTTGAAGGTCGCTGGTGACCACATTCTAGCCAATTGTAGAGGTTTTTTCCCTCTCAATCTCCTTGACATGCTAATGACACATGACCTTGGCTTTTCAGTTACATGAACACTCTACTTGAGATTTTTGCTTTGAACTTTCTGTGGCCTATGCTTCTTCCTGTAATACCTGTCTTCTCTTTGTGGGGTGGGTTTTATTCTTGCTGTTTACTTACCGAGTTTTGAATCTTATAACTTTAGTTCTTCTTGCTTTGCATTTTTGTCATAGATAAATCATCATTTCTTATAACTCTCTCTCTCTCTCTGATGGATGTTACTGGCAATTCTCAGAGCTCTGTTTCACATCACCCAAGGTGATTCAGTGATTGCCTATTACCCAAAATCTAGTCCCGTATTTCCTTCTGCTTTTAGGTCAATGCCCTTTTCCTTCAGAGCAGACCTTTCTCAAATTATCTTCTTCAAACTCTTTTCTCCTCTGAATTTCTGGGTTCATTTTAAAGAAGCATTCTCTTAATACCTTGACATTTTCTTACTTGGTGTTCCTTATCTCCTCATGTTTCTGATGTCCTTGAGTTTTTCTTAAAAATATTTCTTAAATTGTTCCCACCCTCTTCCCTTATTTTCCCCAAAGTACTGTATGGTGTGTGAAACACTTTCAAATGCATTTTTTTTCCATTTAAAATAACCAACATAATGAATTTATGAAATAGAAAAGGTAGAGTCTATTATCCCAGTTTGCAAGCCAGGAAATATGTACTGAGAGAAGTGATTCGTTTGAAGGTATCAAAGGTGATTAAGGGAGGAGCTATTACTTTTAAGTCTATACCTGTGCCCAACTCAAGTGACTGTTTAATTTCCTATTCAGTGATATTTCAGCTTCCAGTCCTCTCCTTTAGTTAACTCTACTTACATTGCTAAATGAATGTGTACAAAACCAGTCACAGTGGCAGCTATTAGAGATTGATATAGTGTTTCAGTCACTGTGTGAGGTCATATTTAATCCTTCGAACTGGTGTGCACCGTAGATACTGTGATCCCCATTGTACAGATAAGTAAATTGAGGCTTACAGGAGTTAAATAACTTACTAGTTATTGTGTGTGATAGGATGGGGGTTGGGGTAGAGATTCCATCTCAGGCTCCCACGCTCTAGTTCTTCTTCGTTATTTTTATAATCACATTTTACTGTTCATCAAATTCTTGATGTTATTTTTCTTTCTGAGACCTTACTGTAGATTCTTTTTCCTACTTAATCCCATTTATACCCCTTTTTTGACCTTTCAGGACCCTCAATAATTTGTCCTAAGTTTCTTTTCCATCATTTTCTCTAGTAATCCCCCTCAGTTAACCTTCTGCTTTTAACCTTGTTTTCTTCTCACAAAGACCTTATCTTGTCTCACTTTCTCATTTTCTTAACTCATGTAGTTTTCACCCTGTGTAGAATTATTTCACCTGAATTTCTTTATCTGCTGATAGCCACCTCTTTACCTTCTTTCATTCCCACATTTAGCGAGCATTTAAGGCGTAGGTGGCGCTCTGCTAGGAGTTGTTAATGTAAATGATTGCATGAGCATGGTTGGGGGAGATGAACACATAAGGGGCGGAGCCATACTGGATTTTCCACTCTGATGTGAGTGCACTGGCCCAGGCCAGTGCACATGGGTTGCCATGGCTGCAGTAAAGAGGATGTGATTAGGGTTAGGGAAGAGTGGTTAGGGAAGCTGTGACAAAGAACTTACATTTGAGCTATAGCCTTAAAGGAGGAGGAGGAGGAGTTCTCCAGGTGTACAAGGGTTGGGAGGAGGGCATTCTGGAAAGAAGAAGTATTGCATGAATAGAGGAATGAAATCACAAATCTATATGCCATATGTTGTAGTTGACTATTAAAGACATTGTTGCAGGACAGTGCAAAGTGCTGTGTTGCCAACAGTGAGTGGCCTTCCCTTTGTGGAGTCATGGCAGTGCAGGGTCACGTGTTTGGACTTACAGTTTCAGACACTTGACGTGTTGGGTGCACTGAGAGTCACATTAATTCTGTTCTTAGAAACTGGAGACATGGATCTCTCTCTCTTTCTCTCTGTCTGTATGTATATATTTGTATGTTTGTCAATTAATTTCCAGTGAGAAATACAACTGTCAAGCAGATTGGATTGCTTGATTTGGCAAATCAGTCTACCGTCTCCCTGTAGGCAGGCTTCTTGGGAAGCCAGGTTGTTATTATGGAGGTCAATTGATGATTGAGAAATACAGCTGTCAAGTTGACCCAGCATTTCTGACCAGTGCTCTCTCTTCTGGCAAGATACATGGGGACCATGTTGCCAGAGACCACCTGTTAAGAACGGAAAGAGAACCCAGAGGGATATTTGTTTGAAAAAGTAACTCTCAGCTGAGTTAGCTTGAGGCTATCTTACCCACTGCAGTAGAGCTTTGCCAAGGAAACCATATTATTCTAGTCAACCTAGCCAAGACTTCCTCTCCTGTGGCTTAGATTGATCTTGTGAACATTTGCCTGGGTGACTTCTCGGATTCCTTTGCTGACCAGTCCTTCCCTTTCCTTCACCTTGATTGATGCATTCTCCCTCTAGATATGTTGAGACATTCTGTCAAGTTATGAAGAAAGGCTAAAGCTAGAGAAGCAGAGGGATTTTTAAGTCTGTGTTTTGATCCATTTTGTATTTGAGTCATAGTCCCTTATATTTGGTCACTTGGGATCAAAATCAGGGAATAGTAAAGAGTCTCCTGAAGTCAAGAGTATCAGATCTTTGGTGGTGCGATGTTGAGGTTGAGCCTAGAAAGGAAAGTTAGGACCAGATTATGAAAGGTCTTGGAGGGGTGCCTGGATGGCTCAGTGGGTTAAGGCCTCTGCCTTCGGTTCAGGTCATGATCCCAGGGTCCTGGGATCAAGCCCCGCGTCGGGCTCTATGCTCAGCAGGGAGCCTGCTTCCTCCTCTCTCTCTGCTTCTCTGCCAACTTGTGATCTCTGACTGTCAAATAAGTAAATAAATAAATCTTTAAAAAAAAAAAAAAAGGTTTTGGATGCCATACCAAAGAACTTGGATTTCAAAGGGCTCTCAATTCAGTTATCCTCTCTTCTGAAAAAAATTTTTTTCCCTAATAATATCTTTATTTTTCATCTTTCAAATTTTTGTTACTATCTGTATCAAACTGTTAATATCTTACTGTACAGCATATGATAATGGCTCTCCTTAAGAGATCTTATTCAGCCCCTTTATGTTTTGACAGATAAACACTAGGTGATACTATCTGCATTTTAAACATGAGGTGCTTCAGAGCTTAAAGTTCTGTTTCTGACAGACTCTTATCTTGCTTCACAGTTCAGGCTATTTCCTCAACTTCCTCTTTTATCCCCCAGCTTCTTTAGATGAGGCATTAATTTTTATATTATTATAAAATGTTTCTTTTTTATTTTAGGTAATGTTTTTATCATGGTGCTTATCTACACAAATAGCTCTCTTATTAATTATCGTCTATCTCTTTTCTGTTTAGGCAGCTTGTCAGTTTCATTTATCTATCTATCCATCTAACTATTCATCTATCTATCTATCTTTTTCAGTTTCAGCTGTATCCCATTTTTAATAAGTGTTTATTTAAATTCCAGTTAATCTTCAGTGCAAGATTAGTTTTAGGTGTACAGTATAGTGATTCAACACTTCTGTGTGACACCCGGTGCTCATCGCAAGTGCAGTTTTTAATCCCCATCACCTATTTTACCTATCCCCCAACCGTCCTTCTCCCTGGTAACCATCAATTTATTCTTATAGTTAGTGGACTTCATATTTACTCCTTTTGCATCTTACAATACCTCACGCAGTTAAATTTCAAGCAATACTTAGACAACAGAATACCATTTCAGAGCCAGCAGGTATCTCAGTCTAGTTAAGTACTTTCATTTTCTACATTGAGAAACTGGGATCCAGAGCAGCTGTAATTAGCCAAAGTGAATGACTAGTAGAGGCATGACCAGAACCCAGATATAGCCACCCTTGTGCTATACTATACTTGTTCCCTATTTGGCTGAGAGATATATTCCATAGGGATGAAAAGGACCCTCAAAGATCACCTATATCAATGTACAGTCTCTAGAACCACTACATTAAAACTTAAACTGGCAGCTTTACTTGTTAGCGCTAGGAAGAGCATAGTTTGAATATTTTAGGTGTTACTGTGATAGGAAGAAGAGTAAATGAGAGGGACACAGGGAAAGGAGCTCACACGTTGAGCTCTTTCTGGGCTTCTTCAAGCCAGGTAGTGACACTGTACACCCATCATCTCAGTATTTATTAGGACAGTCCTGTGAACTGATTTTAGTTGTACACATTTTGCTTATGAGCAGACTGAGACTCACAGATGCAATTTAGAAGGAGGGGGTTGTGAGCCCAGGTTTGCAAGACTACAAGACCATAATCTTTCAATTATGTCCTATTGCGACAGCTCGTGGCCAATACCCCAATCAGCAACTTGACCTGGGTATCACCTGACTTTCCAGGGAGGAGCAGTCCAGCAGCCATGGCCTCCTGTCTGTGGTGGCAGTGCTGAATGGTAGTGCCTGAGCTGGGAGGCAGTGCTTGACTCACTAAGTAATCTCACCTTTTCAGCCATGGTTTGTGGCTCATATTTATGACCTTTTATAGATGTACGTTGTGTCTTTTTTCCAATTTCCATTCTGTGGGAGAAGGGCACCATGGTATAAGCCCACATGTCTCATTCTTGCTTCTACCTACAGCTTTTCTTTCCATCGTGTTTAATGCTCCTCCTTTCTTCCCTTTCTCTCTCCACTCCACTCTTTGTGTGGAGGGAAAAACAGATGTGCTTGTATCAGTTACTCGAACTCAGCTTCATTCTCCCCCTGCCCAAATACTTCTATGTTGGTATGAGAAATAATGGGACAAAAAAATAAAGGGAAGGTGATGCATTATCACTTTATTTGTCTTCCAGCAAAACACTTTCCCAAAATGGCAAGATATATGCAATTCATAACTTACATAAAGTTCATCATTCATATTTATAAAATCTGTGTTTTGGTGTTAGATGCACTTACTTCAAGTTTCAAAGAATGATTTTAAAATACTTTTGAATCATCTCCCTAAGAGCTTTCAACACTGTATAAACAGTACACTTTTTAGCATTTCCTTTTGCATACCTGCAGTTTGCATCCTCTTTGAGATGTTTACCACTTTTTTGCAAGGCATATGTGGAGACTCAGCCAACAAATGTCATATATGTGGGTTTCAAAGAGCACCTGGGGGAAGTTATTTTTAACCTTTTCAAAGAGGTTTTCTCTGGGCTTTCCCCCATTTCAGAGCAAAAACAGATGTAAGCCAAGGGTGCGAATCAATGTACATATTTTTGAATATATATCTTCTTTTAGGTTTTGCCAGTGATTGTTTTTATTAAAATATTACCTATCTTCCCTCAAAATTTAGAATGTTTCTGGGAAGTAGTTTAGTATAATCTGGTGATTTCTATCACTTTGCTTGTTTAATTTTAATTCTTATGGATGACTTCTTAAAAAGAAGTACACAGCAAGAGCTGTGGCATTTGATTCAATGTGTTCATAGGGGAAGATCTGCTAAGAAGGTATTAGAATGTCTTCTTTATGCCAAAAGTCCATTAGACTGGTAGGGTATATACAGAGGGAGGTAACTCAAGGGAATATCCTGAAGTGGAAGGTGTTGGGTAATAAGAAAACAGTGAAAATAATAGTTTTTCCTAGCATGGGAAGTATATAGTCCCTTGTCTAAGTAGAAGTGTTGAAACTCTCTGCCACTCTATTGAGAGACCATTTTTATTTAGTTAGATTTTGCTTTCTGTTTAATTAAACATAATAAGATGATACCATTTTTAAAAAAGAGTCTCATCTGCTATATTGCAAAAAAAGGAAAAAGTATAGTGTCCACTAAGAATGGATTAAAATTTTTTTGGTGGTATTTATTCTTTAAGGCTTTGAATTTCATATTGGTGCCTTTTATTAGAACATGATGTGTTTTATATATACTTTATAATTATCTAGTGCATAATACTTTGTTTTATTGTACTTCACAGATACTATGTTTTGTTTTGTTTCGTTAACAAATTGAAGCTTTGGGGCTACCCTTCATTGGTGCTACTTTTCCAACATTTGTTCATTTCATGTCTCTGTGTCACATTTTGGTAATTCTCACAATATTTCAAACTTTTTCATTATTATTATATTTGTTATGGTGATCTGTGATTGATAATGGCTTGGCAGAAAATTGGGTGACACTTAGCCTTTTTAAGCAATAAAGTATTTTTAATTAAGGTATGAACATTTTTTTAGACATAGTGGTATATTACACACTTTGAGTGCAGTATAGCGTAAACATAACTTTTTTATGTACTAGGAAACCAAAAAAAATATTTCACTCACTTTATTGTGATATTTTCATTATTATGGTGTTTTGGAACCAAATCCACAATATCTCTGATGTAGGTCTGTATAAAACTTCCTGTTTTTAAGTATGAGATGGGATTTTAAGATACTGAAGACAGTTTGATATCTTTTATTTCTTCTGCATATGGGGTAGTAGACAGTTACTGGTTGAAAATGAGTAAATATATGACTGAATAAATACAGAAATACATGTGGGCGTATATGATTTTCTGTCCTGGGTCAGATTCATGATTTCTGTGATGTGGCCCTACCAGGTTTTTAAAATACAGATTTGCATTAAACGGTTATATACTCACTATATAAACACTCAACTATAATAGTGTGGTGAAGAAATTAACACACACACACACACACATACACACACACACACACACAAAACGTAATTTGGGACACTTGGGTGGTTCAGTTGGTTAAGCGTCTGTCTTCAGCTGAGGTCATGATCCCTGGGTCCTGGGATGCAGTTCCTCATGGGGCTCCCTGCTGAGTGGGGCGCCTGCTTCTCCTTCTGCCTGCCACTTCCCCTGCTTGTGCCCCTTCTCTCTCTCTGACAATTAAATAAATACAATCTTAGAAAAAAAATCCTAGTTTTACTATATATAATCATAATTTGAAACATCATTTCAGACATGTTTTTTCGCTTGCATGCATGCCCATATGCAGATACCCACATACATACATATATTTTTAGACAGAAATGAGGGAAAAATCATGATAGAGTCATCCTACACTACTATTTTTGTTTTTAAAAAAAGTAATATTACTTGATTTTAACAGAAGTAAAAGAAATTAAAACCAAAGGAATTACGGTTCTTTAATAAGTAATCTTTTATAATAAGAAATTCCTAAGTGATTTCACTAAAGTTGAAAGAAAAAGAAAAGTATTAAGAGATCAGGATAATTATATTTTTACTATCTATTATTCTATCAGATTATTTACTGCAATGGAAAGTAAGAAATTAACATATTTCCTTTTTTCTATCTCTTAATCTTTAGTATTTATATTGTTTTACTTTGTCAAGTTGTGTAATATTTATAATTCTATATTTTGTAAGTAATTTTCACAGGTAGTAAGTTTTGCTTTTATATTTAAAAGCATTCAGTGCTTGCTACCTGCTCTTTGTTCACTGCAAATTATCTTGGGAAGTGGTCCCTCAGAAATTCCATTATCAGGGACTGATGCCCCCAAACAAGTACCACTATTATTATTATTATTATTATTTTTATTTTTAGGAGAATAAATTTCTTTGGTCAGTTGACAAACTGAATCCTGTAAAGTCTGATGAAGTTTTGGTTTATGAAATTTGATTATAAAATAATAAGGTTGCTAATTTAGTTTAAATATAAGAATATTATTTTCTTGGGGTGCCTGTGTGGCTCAGTGGGTTAAGCCTCTGCCTGCAGCTCAGGTCATGATCCCAGGTCTTGGGATTGAGCCCTGCATTGGGCTATCTGCTTAGCAGGGAGTTGGCTTCCCTCTCTCTCTCTGCCTGCCTCTCTTGCCTACTTGTTATCTCTGTCAAATAAATAAATAAAATTAAAAAAAAACCACACAAGAGTATTATTTTCTTTAAGTTGTGTATTTTAAAAAGATTAGTTCATTATTTGTGTCCTGGCAAAGCCTTGGAATATCTGGTCACTCACAAAAAGAGTCAGCACGAAATTCACTGGGGTCCATAAAAGCAGGGATCCAGAGGCCATGTCACAGGGCATTCTGAGGCTGTCACACTTGCCACTTCGGTATACCTGCTGAGGTCTACTCTGTAGTCCTACTTCTAGAAGACCTGAAATGGTAGGACCCAGTTTCTTTGAGGTATCCTTAGGAATAATTTTCCCTGTTTTTCTCCTATTAGAATATGTTATATGCTTTTTATTCTGTTCTTTCACTTGATAAGGAAAGGTGGCATTAATGCAGTATTTAATCATACTCTGTTAATATGGTCTTTCTTTGTAAAGACCCATTCACAGGACAAAGAAACTGCTCTGTCCTGTAAAAATAAATCTAGTCTTTACTTATACTAACACGTATCTCCATGTCTCCATTCATTAATTCTTTATTTTGATTCATTTCTTGGCTGGCAGAATTTGGTTATTAGAGGGGTGTGTGTGTGTGTGTGTGTGTGTGTGTGTGTGTGTGTATTTTTTTCTAAGGAGAGCCCATGTTGTTGTATTTCTTGAGTAATTGAATATTTGGAAGTTGCTTTTATGCTTTGCAGACAATTTGGGCACTATGTGATTAGTTATCATATTTTTTCCTTAGAACTCTGAAGATCCTGTTCTGTCATGTACAGATAATGGTGAATGCTGCTATAGAAAAGGCTAAGGCCAGTCTTGATTTTTCTGCCTATGTTCCCATAGCATTTATATTTATATTCTTACTCTTAAATTCTGTAACCTCATAGAAATGTCTTAGTGTTAATTGCTTGAAATCCAGTTTTTTGGGGGAACACTTTATTTATTATTATTTTAAAAAGATATATTTATCTGAGAGAGAGAGAGAGAGCGCATGTGCTGGGCGGCGGGGCTGGGGTGGGGTGGGTGGGTGGTGAGTGGGGAGCGCGCAGAGAGAGTCCAAGCAGATTCTGCGTTGAGTGTGGAGCCCAGTGTGAGTCTCTATACCACCACCGAAGCTGAAACCAACAGTTGGACATTTAACCGACTACTCCACTCAAGTGTCGCAGCAATACTTTCTTTTTCTATGTATTTCATTTTATTCCAGGAAAAAAATTTCCTCTATTATATCACCTTTTTTTCTGTTCCATTTGTTCTGTTTTCTTTTGTAAGAATGTCAAGTGTGTATAGGCTGGGTCTCTTTTACTTTCTGTATTGATCATCTTATTTCTTAAGTATCTTCTAAAAAATTTCCCTTTTGTATGGGTTTTTTGTTTGTTTGTTTGTTTTCATACCTGTCTGCTTTTTTCCTGTTTCAGTAGTAAGTGTTTTGGGTTTTTTGTTCTTTCTTTTATGGCTTTAATCTGTGTGTGTGTGTGCGTGTGTGTGCACTTGTCTGTGTTTAATCTCCAGCTTTTTCACTTCCCTACCAATTTGCTTTTTATATCTTTTCTTTTCTTAGATATTTCATACTTTTCCTTGAGCCTCTTTTCTTTGAAGTACCTCATATCCTCTGTAAGTTTTTTAAGACTGTAGAAAAGTAATTTGTGAGTACCTCATCTACGTCTTAAGCCAGTGTCTTTTCTTTGGCTGTCATTTCCCTATTTTTTTCTACTTGTCCTTGATCATTCTATATAAATGATTTGCTGATTCCTTTTTGCTTCTTAACTAGTTTTTTAGTAGGTTCAATTCCATTAAGAACAGGTATTGCCTGAAAAAACTGTGTGTGTCAGATGCTCCAGGGACATGTCTCACCTCAGTTTGCAGTACTGTGAAGGTCACTGTGGCTCTGTAGTCCTGTGAGTCACAGGAGTGTCTGTAATAAGTGGTTTGGTGATTACTGTTTCCCTTCTTTTTCATCTCCATCTGTCAGCCTGTCTGAGCAAAAAAGCTTTGTCATTGACAATGCAAAATCTTGTTGGGTTTTCCTGTCCTTCTGTGGTTGTAGACAGGATTTTCTGGAGAAACCTGTCTTACCCTAGGTAGATGCTGAAACATTATCCTAAAGAGAGTTTCCTTGAATGGGCTTAAGAACTATACCAGCTATAGGGAAATCTCTCTTCTGCCTGAGATTTGAGGAGGTGTGATTTGGTTCTCAGCATTACTCCTCATTTTGATTCCAGATATCACCTAATACACTGATTTTTTTTTTTTTTTTTTTTTTTTTTTTTTGGTGATAGTTTGTGGTTTGTGGTTGTGGCTGTGACTTTGTTTCATTGATGATGAGGTACTTATTATTTTTTGTTCTTTTATGGCCTTTTTTTTTTTTTTTTTAGTTTGTTTCTGGAGTAGACTACATAGCAGTACTTCCTGCTGTAATGTTTTTTAGTTTTTAATTGCCTTTGTTGGCTCACATCTGTGTTGGCTCTCCCTCTCCCCCACACTCCACATACCCCCAGGCTCACCCCCCACAACTCTTTAGCTACCTGCCCCTGAAATTAGCTTTTCCAAAGTCCTCTTCTTAGTCTGTTTTCTCTAATACTCAGTTTTCTCTTTTCAAGTGACTTCATCTAACCCTATTAATTTTCTCCTCTCTTCTAATGATTTTTTTTAAGATTTTATTTATTTATTTGACACAGAGAGAGAGAGAGAGATCACAAGTAGGCAGAGAGGCAGGCAGAGAGAGAGGGGAAAGCAGGTTTCCTGCTGAGCAGAGAGCCCAATGCAGGGCTCGATCCTAGGACCCTGAGATTATGACCTGAGCCAAAGGCAAAGACTTAACCCACTCAGGCATCTCTCTTCTAATGATTTTTTTGTGTGTTCTTCTTTTGGTTTTACTGAGATATAATTGATATACAGTACTGTTGAAGTTTAGGGTGACTTGACTTACGTATATAATGAAATAAGCACCATGGTAAGTTTAGTTAACATCCGTCATTTCATATCCTAATAATTTTTAGATTAGCAGCTTGATATTGACTCTTCTGAAGCTGTTTACCAGATATTAATAATACCTCACAATTTGCATCCAAAATGAATTGGTTAACTTTCTTGCATTTACCCAAATTACTAAGGGTAAAGATAACCATAACTTTTATATCCCACGCTTTTCTCAACTTACCATTTTTCACTTGTGACTAATAATGATTTCTCTTGTGTCCATTGTGTCTTCTTTTTGAGACTATAAGTTGATTAGAAGCAGGAAAGTGTCACAGAACATCATATATAATATGTAGTTATCAAAAAAACAAAAAAAAAATATAGTTGCTAAAAAACATTGATTTGTATTTTTTGAAAGCAAAGTTTTCCTTTAATAAAAGTCTCTTACCAAGATGGTTTTAATGTCTTTTCATATATTTTTCTGTATCATTTTTGTATACTTTTAACTCCTGGCTTTGCTTTTTATAAATCACCTAATTATCATATCTTTGATGAATTTAAGATGATACCATTTCTGAAAAATGATTATGTTCTTGACTTCCTATGTTCTTTTACTCATCTCCCTTCTATAAATTGTGATTATTTTTTAAATGATCCAGCTCTTAGACAAATTTTAAAAATATCATTGTCAAGAATTTTGGGTGGTTTCTTAGAAAATATTAAGATTTAAAATTAGATGTCTAAATTAACCTTGTTAATATTTAATACATTTCTTTTGAGCTGGTAACTTCTTAGTAATTCTTTAGGTAATGAGAGTCTTATAAGCATGAATTTTTTCATAAATTCGAAATAAAAGCAATAAATGCCAAGAGACTGAATGAAGAAATCAATTGTTTATAATATGGTAAAACCCTGGAGTTGACACATATTTGTGAATGTTTCTTTCTTGGCATTGAGAGCATAATCTTTTGAAACCATCATTGTTAAAGTGAAGCTGTTATTGTAAAACTTAAGATTTTGACAATAAGAACTGTTTCTCAGTATGAAAGCTTGTTGAATTTCTTATAAAAGCAAGAACCATAAACTTCTCTTGAAAAAAATATATTTTTGAAAGGATCTGGCATAGTTTAAAGAAAAAGTGGGTTCTTTAAGTTATATGAGCAGAGAAGTCATTGCATTACATTTCCATATTAAACTGTACACACAAGGTCTGGACCTTAATTTGGAAAGAAATTTTTATTGTAATTAAGTACAAAAATAATGAATAGACTTGAGTTTTTAGATCCGTTTTAGGTCTGTAGTAAACTTGAGTAGAAAGTAAAGACTATCCCACCTCTAAAACCTACCTCACCAACAAATCTCTGCCAGAGTGCTACATTTGTTGCAATCTGTGAGCCAACTCTGATAGTCATTTTTAACAAAAGTCCTCAGTTTTCCTGCGATTCACCTTTTCATGCCTCCCTCCCACCTTCCTTCCTTCCCTCCCTCCCTGTCTTTCTCCTGTAGAACCCCTGGCAACCACTGATCTTTTTATGCCATCTCCGTAGTTTTGCCTTTTCTAGAATGTCATATAATTAGAATCATATAGTATATAACCTTTCATATTGGCTTCTTTGACTTGTCAATGAGCATGCCTTTTCATGGCTTGAGAGGTCATTTCTTTTTAGTGCTGAATAGTATTCCATTGTGTGATGTACCACAGTTTGTTTATCCAGTCACCTTTTGAAGGACATCTTGGCTGCTTCCAAGTTTTGACAATTCTAAAAATACTGCTGTAAACATTTATGTGCAGGTTTTTGTGGACATGAGTTTTCAACTCATTTAACTGAGTACTATGGAGTGTTCATAGTATAGTATTTTCATTCATATTGATGAGTTATATGGTAAGAATATGCTTACTTTTCATTTGTAAGAAATTGCCAGTCTTCCAAAGTGTCTGTGGCATTTTGTATTCCCACTGAAAATGAGTGAGAGCTCCCATTACTCCACATCCTCTTCAGTATTTGGTGTTGTCAATGTTTTGGATTATAGCCATTCTAAGAGGGGTGTAGTGGTATTTCATTGTTTCAATTTCCAGTTCCCTCATGACCTACGATATTGAGCATTTTCATATGCTTATTTGGCATCTGTATATCATCTTTGGTGAGATATCTGTTGAGAACTTTGGCTTATTTTTAGGATGGGTTGTTTGTTTATTTACTCTGGAGTTTTAAGAGTTCTTTGTATATCTTTTTAAAAAATATTATTTATTAATTTGAGAGAGAGAACGAGAGTGAGCACAAGCAGGTAGGAGAGCAGAGGGAGAAGGAGAAGCAGGCTTTCCGCTGAGCAGGGAGCCCGATGCGGGGCCCGATCCCAGGACGCTGGCATCATGACCTGAGCTGATGGCAGACGCTTAACCAACTGAGCCAACTAGGCCCCCCAAGAGTTCTTTGTATACTTTGAATGAGCCCTTTATCAGATATGTCTTTTACAAATATTTTCTCTCGGTTTGTGGGTTGTCTTCTTATTTTATTGACAGAATTTTTTGAAGAGCAGAGGTATTTAATTTTAATGAAGTTCAACTTAATCAAGAACCCCCTCCCACCCCTGCCCCGCCACAACCACCACAGGGTTGTGCCTTTGGTTTTATATCTAAGAAGTCATGACCAAACCAAGGTAATCTAAATTTTCTCATATACTATCTTTTAGGTGTTTTATAGTTTTACATTATGCACTTAGATCTATGATCACTTTTGAGTTATTTTATGTGAATGGTATAAAGTCTATATCTAGATTCAAGTCTTTTTGCATATAGATGTCCAGTTGTTCCATCACCATCTGTTGAAAAACCCATCTTTATTTGAATTACCTTTGTTCATATGTCAAAGATCAGTTGACTGTATTTGTGTAGGTCTATTTCTGGGCTCTCTATTCTGTTCCTTTGATCTGTTTGTCTGTTCTTTCGCCAGTACCACACTGTCTTGATGACTGTGTTACTGTGTAATTAATTTTTAAAATAATAATTAGTAAACTACTTAAGTGTTTTAAAACACTTATATAATATAAATATAATATAATAATTAGTAAACTACTTAAGTGTTTTTTAAGTAGTAAACTACTTAAGTGTTTTGTGAAGTAAGTTATCTTAAACCAATTTCTCTTATTAAGTGTGAGATGTCATGTTATTTTTATTTTAAAATGGCACATTACTGACAACCATTTCAGTAAAATCTGTATATGATGGAAACACTGTGGCAATGGAAAGAAATAAAATTATAATATTTCTACTTTAAAAAATGTACTTTCATGAAGTAGATTTTTTTGTAAGTTCATATTGGCTATTTAGTACCTATTACATAATTTTACTTTTTCAAATATGAAGTAATTGTATAAATAAAGTTATAAAAAGTATTAATCATCTAAAGTATCACTGTACAGTGTGACAAATCAAGATAGGTGTTCTATATTTTTTCAAAATCTGTTGCTTTTTTAGTATTAAGAAAGAAATGATAATAACTTGTCTGAAATATTTCCTGGTATAAATCAGTTTATTAGTACTGCAATGAAAAGAATTGAGGTAAATCTTGGAGAATGCTACTTTTTTTTTGCCTCAACACTAAATCAGTAGAAAAAAATGTAACAAGTTTTATAAAGTAATATGTAGTGAGTACAGTGTGAGTGGAAGTGCATCGAGGTCAGTAATAACTTACTATGACTGGTAACTGTAAACTAATACTATCACGCAGCTAGTTTTTACTCATTAACCTTGTGTGTCAGAAACACAGTAACTTACAATAGGTCTTTACATAATTGGAATGATTGTCAGCCATGATCAGCTGTTATGAGTATATTTTTTAATAACAGTTTTATTTAGGTATAATTTACTTACAGTAAACGATATACATTTTAAGTGGGCAATGTGATGAGTTTTGACAAAAGCTTATAGCGGTGTAATTATAACTACAATTATTATTTAGAACATTTCTGTCAACCCAGAAAGTTCCCTTGTGCCCTCTTGAAATCAAACCTCCTGCCCCCATCTCAAGTCCCTGGCAATTGCTGATCTGCTTTCTGTTTTGTAGATTGGGCTGCATTTTCTGGAATTCTTAGTAGTGTGTTTTGCTTAATGCAGAAGGTATGTTCTTGATAAATTGATGATAAATTGATTTCTTGTAAAATGTTTTATTACATTACAATTTTTGAGATGCTCAAATAAAGTTCAATTGATATATTCATAACATTTTTGGTTTGAAGTTTTTCTGTGTCCTCTCTGTAATAACATATCTTTATTGCACATAACTTAGCATATAAAATAAACTCCTGGCACATTACTTTGTAAAGCAAATTTTCCTTTATCTTTTTGTAGTTAAAATATTCTTATTTGTTTTTAAAAGTTGATACAGTTTAAGAAATGAAAATCTACAGATTCTATTGTCATTAGAATTTAATTCCTTCCTTATTCCACAGTTGTCACTCAATAGACAGTTTAACCTTGTTCTCTAGAAGGCCATTTGCCTTGTCCTTATGCCCTCTCGCTCAGACCTCTGGGGATGGGAGAGTGAGGGTGGATAAAATAGCTCTTTACTTCATAACATTCTGTTCTTTGTGTCTCCTCTTACTCATACATAGCCTATTCTAAAAACATGTTGAAAAGTAGTGGTTGATCTCATGGAGAAAATAGTTCTACCAGGATGAAATATTAGAACCCTTTTATGACTTTTTATCAAATGTACTGGATGTGGACTCCTTTATATAAGACAGAGTTAAAAATCCTTTGCATAATAGAACAAGTGGAATTCTCTGGTTTTGCCCAGGAAGGTTTTTGTTTGTAGAATTTATGCTGCTTCATTTATTAGTCATTTTGAAACTAGCTCTAAATAAAAGCCAAACCTTATGAAATGTTTTTTCATATTTGCTCCACCAAATGTATTTAAATTTCTGCTTAATTTGGAAACCCTGTACTCACTTAAAGAAATAATCCTAATTTAATTTATTATAGTAACACTTGGGTAACTGATGTTCTAATCAAATCCTTAAGTAATTGGCATTTTGGAGTGATAAATATGGATCTATTAAGAAATCCTGAGGATCTACATTTAAACACTGTCTCACTGAAGCCTTCACACAAAACAAAACAAAACAAAAAACATGCTTCAGGAGTTAATCTGGGAGACAGTGTATATGAGAGAGGGGAGTATAAACAGCAATGTGGTAAGAGCAACCAACCTGAGAACTTATGTTTTATATGATTATAATCCTTCTAAAAATTAGTCCATCAGTCCTTTCTGTTTTTTTAAGGTAATGCTCATGCCATTTTAGGGGGATTATCTTGAGAAGCCTAGCATATTCCATTCAACTTATACTATGAAGGCTTACACATGGTCCTCTCTTTAGCAGGTTAAATCCAAGGGGAGAACAGACATAAGTAATTAGTTGTGTTACAAATCAGATTGCATTAACGTTCTAATGGTGGCACATGGAAAATATCTGGGGGAGGGAGAGATTAATTCTGGCTTGAGAGTCAGGGAAGGCTTCCTGAAGTGACACCATTTAAAATGGAATGATGAGGGGTGCCTGGGTGGTTCAGTTGGTTGAGCAGCTGCCTTTGGCTCAGGTCATGATCCTGGACTTCCAGGATCGAGTCCCACATCAGGCTCCCAGCTCCTTGGGGGAGTCTGCTTCTCCCTCTGACCTTCTCCTCTCTCATGTTCTCTCTCACTCATTCTCTGTCAAATAAATAAATAAAATCTTTAAAAAAAAAATGGAATGATGAGTTATATTAAAATTTGTATTTGCGGTTTTTTTTTTTCAGTTTACAAAGTTCCTACGTACTTTAGAAAATTTGGAAAATCAGAGAATGATTGAGGAAAAAATCCTAAAATTACCATTAGTATTTTCATAGGTATTCCATGTATGTATGTATGTATGTATGTATTATCCCACCCGTTTATTTGAGAGAGAGAGAGGGAGGGAGAGAGCACAAGCAGGGGGAGCAGCAGAGGGAGAGGGAGAGGTAGGCTCCGCACTGAGCAGGGAGCCCCATGCGGGCTTGACCCCACCCTGGGATCATGACCTAAGCTGAAGGCAGATGCTTAACCGACTGAGCCACCCAGGCTCCCCTGGTATTCCATTTTTAAATTTCTTAACTATATTGTCATTTTTCATTTTGAACATTTCTCCATGTCATTAAATATTTTTCTGCATCATAATTTTAAATAACTATTCATTTAACTACTGTATAGATATAATGTAATTTAACTAGTCACTTATATTGAAGAGTTAGATTCTTTCTGTTTTGAAAAACACTATAAGAAATATGCTTGTGAACATGGCTGATTTTTTCTTTTAAATTACTTCTTACTTTGTCAAACTAATAACATTTATCTAGTCTAAAATTCTAATTGCTGTAAAAGGCCTATTAGAAAATACAGGGCTTTCTTACCCATTCTTTCAAGTCCTCTTCTCTAGAGGCAACTATTTTAACCCTTCTTCTGTTTCTTTTGGTTATTACATATCAGCATATTGCTACATTACATATGTTGCTACCTTTTGATTCATTTATTTTAGATATGGTTTGTTGACTTTATATTGTGGTCTTTGAGAATGATTTTTCACCTCTGTACTGCCATTTCTTTCTTGTATATTCCCAATATTGTTAGGTTACAAGTTTTGGCTAACTTATTTTTAGTATTAGATTATTATACCGTGCTGATACTTATAACTGACACTGTAATGAGCTCTGATGAAAATGTTTGCTTCTGACGTTTTTTGTTTTATATGAAGTTACTAATGCCTTGTTTTTTCCTGTTTAATTTCCTTGTCACTGTTATTTCTTTCTATATCTTCGAGGAGCTTCTTACTCTGATTTTCCAATTTTTTTCTAAAATATATTCTTCCAGGACATTTCTACTCTCCTTCCCTCTATTTTCTAGATCTGCTTTTTTTTTTTTTTTTTTAAATTCTTTAAGATTTTATTTATATATTTGACAGAGAGCGAGAGAGAGATCCCAAGTAGGCAGAGAGACAGGCAGAGACAGAGACAGGGGGGAAGCAGGCTCCCCACTGAGCAGAGAGCCTGATGCAGGGCTGGATCCCAGGACCCTGGGATCATGACCTGAGCTGAAGGCAGAGGCTTTAACCCACTGAGCCACCCAGGCGCCCCTAGATCTGCTTTTTTCCTGAGCTTTTTCTTTGCTGTTAAACTAGGCATTCCCTTTAGCTTTTTCTGAATTTTGTATTGTTTTCTTTCTTGTCTTAATCTTATACTGTTGTGCTGTATATCCTGTAGTAGTTTCCTGAGAAAGGTTATGTGGGAGAAAAATACCTTTTTTCAATTTTCTCACTTGATTGATATTTTTGCCTGAATGATGACATTTTACATTGCAAATCACTTTCCTTCAGAATTTTTTTTTAAGATTTTATTTATTTATTTGATAGAGAGCAAGAGAGGCAGAGGGAGAGGGAATGCAAGCAGTGGGAGTGGGAGAGAAAGAAGCAGGCTTCCAGCTGAGCAGGGAACCCGATGTGGGGCTTGATCCCAGGATCCTGGGATCTTGACCTGAGCTGAAAGCAGACGCTTAGTGACTGAGCTACCCAGGCTCCCGTCCTTTAGAATTTTTAAAGGAATTAACTTTGTCTTTCTCAGTTCTCAACATTCATCGTGGTTAGGATGCCATTGATTTTTTTTTTTTTAAGATTTTGTTTATTTATTTGACAGAAAGAGAGGGAGAGTGAGAACACAAGCAGGGGGAGCAGCAGAAGGAGAGGGAGGAGCAGGCTCTCTGCCCAGCAGGGAGCCCCAGGCAGGGCTGGATCCCAGGCTACTGGGATGGTGACCTGAGCCAAAGGCAGACATTAACTGACTGAGCTACCTAGGCGCCCTGGGATGCCATTGATTTTTAACTGTCTAAAAGAAATAAGTAGAGAGGCACCTGGGTGGTTTAGTCGGTTAAGCGTCTGACTCATGATTTTGGCTCAGGTCATGATCTCAGGGTTGTGAAATTGAGCACAGACTTGGGCTCTGTGCTGAGTGTGGAGTCTGTTTAAATTCTCTCTCTCCCGGGGGCGTCTGGGTGGCTCAGTGGGTTAAAGCCTCTGCCTTCGGCTCAGGTCATGATCCCAGGGTCCTGGGATCCAGCCCTGCATTGGGGTCTCTGCTCAGCGGAGAGCCTGCTTCCTCCTCCCTCTCTCTCTGCCTGCCTCCTCCTCCCTCTCTCTCTGCCTGCCTCTCTGCCTACTTGTGATCTCTATCTGTCAAATAAAAATAAAATCTTAAAAAAAAATTCTCTCTCTCCCTTTGCCTTTCCCCACTCCCTCTCTTTAAAACAGTAAGTAGAAGTGAAATGCATGGGTATATAAGGGTATCATGTTTTTAATACTTTTAATATGGGAATGATGAAAAAGGAATTCTAGGCAGAGGGCAGAGGCCAGGTGACAGCAGAGTGTCTACTGTGTTTAGAGAATGAGGACATCTAGATCTGTGTGAGGAGAGGGTGGTACACAGTTGGCCCAATGTCAGTTGAGGCTCAGTAATGAATGCGTGTCATCTGGAGCTTTGAATCTATTTTGTAGGCACTATTTCACCCAGCTATTTTTAGCTATGTGAAGCCTTCCTTGACTTAGGGTAGGCAAAATGAATCCACCTAGGTTTTATCCTCTCTTTGTACTCTGTGCATGCACACACATGCATATATGTGTATGAACACGCATGCACACACGCACACACACACACCCCTCTTTAATTATCTATGTGCCTGCCTCCCCTAGAAGGGGAGTAACAGAGCGAGATAATTAGGTGTCTGTTAAAGAAAGCTCAGCAGGTCCATTCTTAACATTCATGGTGGTTGGGATGACATTGAAAACTGGAGGATGAATAGGAGGAAGAGGAATTAGAAAGGAAGAGAGAATAGAAGATTGTTGCATTGTCCAGATATGAAGAAATAAGGGTCTGTTGTAATAGTCTACTCAGAGTGGGAGGGATATTTCTTCAGTTATATTCTGATCGTTCCCATGGGCCTAACCATTCTTAATTTTGGAAATACTATGTTGTTTCTGTGTACCTTGTAACGCATTTTGCTTTAAATTTTTCTTCTCTTTTGTTTCCTTTGAGAATAATCTGAAACATTTTTAGCTCTTGCTTTTGTTATTTTTTCCTAAAGACCAGTGATGTTTTGGTTACACAGTTGATGTTTAGTATTTATGGTGATTTGAAATACTGTCTTGATTTCATTTGGTTAAAGAAAAACACTATGGAATTTTGGATGAAAATAATTGGTAAAAATCTTATATTATCATTTATAGGAATTTCCTTATTCTGAGCATTTCATTGCCTAAGAACATTAGCCTTGACACTGTCTTATTTAAAAATCATCCTTGATGAGGTGGGTCTTTTTTATCATGAGATGAGGAAATTGAAGCACAGAAAGGTTAAGTTTCTTGTCCAAGATCACGTAGGTAGCATGTAGCAAAGCACGGAATGTTTGTCTCTGGTTTATGTCTCTCTTCATTATTAAGCATACTTGTTTCCAACACTTATGGGAAAGATCTTAAGGAACATTAATCCTGTAAGTGGCATCACATGTTTATGGTACACTTACCTCCCTGTCATCAGCACCAATTTAGTTTGCCGATTTCCTATAATGGATAATTTCTCAGATCCTTTTTTGGTCCTTCTTAAAGTACATACCCAGCCTTAGTCACTTTCATGAATGAAAAAAAAGATGGATTGACATGGCATTATTATTTAGTTTTTTTCTTTTTTATTTCCTATTTAGAAAATCACACTTTTCATTGAAAAACTTTCTGTACTCCTTAAGATAAATTGGTGTCCTTGTTCAATGTGTGCACTTGATAGATAAAATCTGATATTACTTACTTTTTATACTGTCTTATACTATTCTTTCATAAACTGCTAAAGCATCTTCAACTGCTGTTTCTCCTTCCTGATATCTTTAAGAAGTCACAACATGTTTCTTCCTGAACACCCAACAGTTTGGTTTTCTAGGAGATACTTTGCAGGGCTTTAGCATGTTGTTACAGTGAATGTCTTCAAGAAGCAGTGCAGTAGGCAGAGCTCTGCAGTCGAGACACCTGTAGAGATCAGCACACCTGCCCTCGAGCAAAAGGCAGTAATTAGTTGCTTATATTCCCTTGCAAACGTCTCTAGTTTTGTTGCACATGAAACAAGGAGATCACAGCAACGCTGTCATGAGCTCTGCACTGTTGGAGTTGTTTATGCCCACTCAATTTTTAATGTTCCTATAAGACATTTTGATGGGAACCCTGAGCCTAAAGGGATTTGCATGCTTGATCAAACCTATGATGATTTAAATATAGAAATAAAGAGAAACCTTTGCATTACGTTGACTGTTAACTTTTAGGATAGCATTAGTGGAAATTAACATGATACTTGAGGCAAAGTTGTTTTTGATCAACCTTCACAACTTTTTTGTTTCTTGACAGCAGGTATAGCTTCAGTAAATCTAAACAAGTTCTTTAATGCTTGTAAATCCAAGTGCATGTGGATATCTGGATGACATGGTCTGAATATTTTAAAAGATAATTTTGTACCACCCACTTTTATTGAAATTGAACTACTCTCCAGTCCCAATACTTTAGTCCTATAATATTGTCATGTAGAGTTTGTCTTATTAAAAAATGAGGGGCACTTGGGTGGCTCAGTGGGTTAAACCTCTGCCTTGAGCTCAGGTCATGATCTCAGGGTCCGGGAATTGAGCGCCCCGTCAGGCTTTCTGCTTAGCAGGAAGCCTGCTTTCCCCCCTCTCTCTGCCTGCCTCTCTGCCTACTTGTGATCTCTCTCTGTGAAATAAATAAATCTTAAAAAAAAAAAGAGAGAGATGACAGCTGATTGAATTTTAGTAAAATACAGTAATGTATAAGAATTGGACATATTGGGGCCAAGGAAATTTATTACAGCGCTAGGAGTTTTTTTCATACCATTGTTTTATTTCCTACTTCTTTATTTTTTTTTAAGTCAATGTGGTGCTCTAAGTCATGACCCCAACCGAGATCTAAAGTTGCATGCTCCATCGACTGAACCAGCCATGTGCCCCCTACTGTTGTTTTAATTTCAACACTGTATCTGTTCTAGGTAGTATGTGGGTTAAAAGCTGGTGTTTTACCAAATGTGTGTGCGCGCGCGTGTGTGTATATATATACATATATATATATACACACATGCACACACACACACATATACACACATGCATACACATGTGCACACACACACACAAATATATGGGAGAGAGAAAAATAAATAAAAATTTAAAAAGCTAGTGTTTTGACACCTGGTAAACTCAAGAATTCAGTTTTTTGATTATGTAAGTTATAATAAGCAACTTCACTAAGATGCATTACAGATTCTTAAATATATTTAGTTTGAAAAATGCTATAATTTCTAATATCAGCAAATTCAGTTCACGTGTATTCTGAGCAAAACTAACGGCAGCATCTTATCTTTTCTGCATACCATGATGGATATACATGCTTCTTACATTGGTTCTCAGGCACAAACAGGCATTATGAAATTGTCAGGTTACGGGGAACTAAAGAAGGTGCTGGACTATCTCTCTTATTGACAGAGTTGGAAAGTTGAGGTGCTGGTGAATTCAGTCAGGCCATTGTGCCTCACATTTTCCTTCATTAATACATTCATAGAATCTTCCAGTGGATTTCTGATCACAGTGATTCATTAGTTCTTCAGCAAAAAAATGAAGTGAATGATATGAATGTCTAAATTTTATATTTGCATGACTTTCTTAGCCATAGTAAGCCTCAATGTGGATAGACCTGGGGGTGCTCCACTTGAGAGCTAATGGTGGGGGTGCTGGCGTGAACAGAGTACTCTTATGGGTTGTATGTGGAACATTTGGCTAGCTTATACCTCCTGGACTTTCAGGAATTTCACAGAAGTCATTCCTAAGAAATGGTCTGTCTATAGTGGCCTTTGGAATCCCCAATAACTTCATGTAAATGTCCGTGCATAAAACATTTGGCAGTCTGTTTGCTACATAAATTTTCCATGTGGCCTGTGTTGGTATCCTATTTATCTTTTCATCTTTGGTGTCTAACTAATGTGATCAGTCAGTGTTGGTTGGATTAGTGAGTGAGTGAAAATACCGTGTTGTACATACGAATAGCCTATGGAACATACTATCTTTAGGAAAGAGTGAATCATAACAAACACTCTTAGCAAAAGAAAGGACTTTTACTCCTGCCACGCCCCCCCCCCATTTTTTTCTCTCAGTATAATCCTAGGTCGATTATTCTTTTTTTCTTTTTTCTCTATAATAAGTAACTGTGATTTGACTTTAACTTTACCTTTTTACTATCAGTGCATCCAAAAGATTCTGTGAAAAAAGGCTACATTTTTTACTATGCTAAAGTTAAATTCTTCTTACTTTAAGTTGCAGTCTGGATCCATTTAGCTTAATTAGCTTTGGTTTCTACTGTTTTGTAACCCTTGTTTCTCCTCCTGTGCAGGACAGACTTTTCACCCTGTTTCAGGATAAGCCACACTTCCTTCATTCGGCCCTCATGCCTTGCTCTGAGCTCCAATCTCTTGAACTCCTGAGTTACTTCTGTTTTTGACTAACCAGTTTAGAATGAAGTCATATGCATTCCTATGTTTTGCAAAATGTGTGTCTCCATCTAGTTTGCAACTTCATTACTATGATTTTTAAATTTTACATATTTTAATGTTTTCATCTCTGGCATATGGCAGAATGCTAAGTACTTTGTAGTCACTCAGTAAAACTGTACAGACCAGTTAATCTGTAGCTTTACAATAGGAAAATAAACTCCCAAAGAGAGTGAGAAGGACAGATAGAGACAGAGAGGGTCAAAGGAAGGAAGGAGGGAAGATGGTAGGGAAGAGAGGAAGAAATGAAGGAAGGAAGCAGAGAAAGAAGGAAGAAAAAGGGAGGGAGGGAGGGCGGGTGAGCATGTTTTGTGAGATGGGGAAGAGCAATGACTTTTGGATTCGAAAAACGAGTTAAATCTGATTCTCCTTACGCACTTTGTAATCTTAGATAAATTTCATAATTTGGGTTTAAATGGTATTAGTATCTACCTGGTAAGCTTGTTGTAAGGGTTAAATTATGTAATACCCGTTAAGGGCTTTTGAGCACATTCTCTGATACATAATTCATGTTTAGCAAATGTTAGCTGACTCTGTTCTTTTGCAAGTGAGGCAAGTAAGGTTTAGAGAGCGGACCAAGGGTCATAGAGCCTGTAAATTGGGGAGAGAGGATTGAAACCCACGTTTTTCTTACTCCACAGCAGTATGTTTTCAATTGCTCCTCTGCCTTTTGGCTAAGATCAAGTGTAAAGCAGTGTTTTCAAACGTTAGTGTACATCAGAATCCCCTGAAGTCTCCTCAGAATAAGGATTGCTGAGCCCCCTCCTGGGTCACCAGTTCAGTAGGTCTGGGATGGGACCCGAGAATTTGCATTTAAACAAGTTCCCAGGGCCACTAGATCAGGGACCACACTTGGAGAACCAATGCTCTATCGCCCTATTTCTCCACCCTAGCTGGACAGAAGAAATCGCTTAAGGAGCTTCTAAAAAGTACTGATGAAACTAGAATCTCTATTGTAGAGCCTAAATATCAGCTTTTTTATTTTTTGTTTTATTCTTATTTTGTAAGCCCTCTAGGTGATTCTAATGTGCAGCCGGAATTAGAAACATGACCCTGCCTAAAGCCTAGAGTCTGCAGTTTTCCATTAGAACTAGGTACCAAGCAAAGCTCTGGCCTTGAACACCTCCTGGGTGCTCAGTGATGCAGGGCACCAGTAGTGTGGTGGTTTTGCCCTGTGATGTTTTAAAACAATTGCTTCAACCTAGAATCTTTTATTGTTTTACCTATTCTAATTATTTGTGTGTATTGTTTGCATTTTTCCATCCAGTTTCACTGTCAAATAATGTGGGTTCTGAATGCCTTTGTTAGTCTCTAGGGTAGACTTTATGTTAACATTTGGCGGAAACAACTATTTAGCAGTAGGCGAAGTATAAAGTAGGTAAAGCAATGTATCTAGTTTTTAAAAAGGCAATCATTTTAGCAACTTGTTGGACTTTTAGAATTCTGATCCAAGTTTGTTCTTTTTTCTGAAATGCTGTTGGAGACCTTATGGTTTTATTTTGGGGCTGTTAGAACAGATAATGATAGTTGTGCACCCAGATGTACGTAAGTAAAAATGCAGTAGATTAATTGGTAAAAAAAGGTCATTTCTTCTGTAATACGATTCAGTTGATAAATATATACAAACCAAGGCATGAAATCATTTACTGGATAAGAGTGGGCAAAATACCACATAATTTCATTAACTTTTAAGCAATGAAATTATAAATCCCTATGCAAATGATTAAGGTTATCATTGCCTATCACCCCCTTTTGATACCTACAGACTGTTAATTCTTCTCTGTCCTGCTGAGTCTTATTAAAACTTCTGACTGATGTACTTTTATTAAAAGGTTTAGAATTTACCAATTTAAAGCACTTGCTTCACACTATCACCTCTAATTTAACTAGGCCATTAAACAGTATTTTGCAAAGTGGAAAAAGTCAATAGCTGTTTCTTTAAAAAAAATAATAAATTGAAATGAATTTAAACTCTGCTTGGAGGTGAGCAACTGCTGTATACTACTAGGTCTTTTGATAGTTGATTTGTTCCTTTAGTATGCAAATTTTAGGTTTACAAAGATCTACTGCTTTTATTTAAGCAATATGCCTGGAGGCTAGATTGGTAAGCTTTAGGGAGATATCTAGTTTGGTGTGAAATAAATAGTTGTTAAAGGATCACATGAATTGGGTCCCAGAAGATAAAGAGTAGAGCTGAGACAGATTGAGAAAAACTGACTGTATTTCATTTCATTTGGCTAAAAATACCACTAAATTAAAAATGAGGACAATGAATGATGGCACCGCAAAGAAAAGTGATGCGAATAAGCCTTTTTTTTTTTTTTTTTTTGGTAGATTTTTTGAAAAGTTCTGACTGGCAAGAAGTTGAAAGGAAAGGGCTTACTGCGTCCCTGACTAAAGGAGTTTACTCATCATTTTGGAAGGCTAGACTCAAGGGCTTTCGAGTTTTGGGAGAGTAGATGCTTGGTCCAGGAGGAAGGAATGGGTTCTTCCGCTGGCCAGTCAGCAGCATCACTTCTGGTCAGTGAGAAAATGACAGAGCATCTTCACATGCAAAAGAAAAGGCCTCTGGGTTGCCATTTTAGATTACAGCCTATGAGTAATCTGGTTTGCAAGTTTAAAGCAAATGTTGTCATGGTTTTCTATCTTTAGGGAAGCTTGATGTCACCAGTCTTTTGCATCTCTGATTTTCAAGTGCATTATAAAGAAAAGACAAAGTAAAAAATTATAAAATATATTTCTGTGTTGATCACTTTATAATCCTCTTTTCCTTTTTTTTAAGTGCTTCTATCTGCCTTTTGGGATGTTTTTAAGTACTCGGGCTCTTAGAGATACAATATTTGAACAGCATCATGTAGCAGTTAAAATGTCCTCTTTGTATGCTTATTAGTTGTGTATACCTGGTGGTGGGTGGTGAGGAATGGAGGACAGGGGTGGTGAAGAGGTGTGAAGATGGAATGCTAGTCTTCCACTGAGGCTGGAAGTCCCTAAGCCCTTTTATCATCAAGGACCCCCCCCCCCCCCACCATGCAGTATATATGTATGAATTAATAGATTTCCTTACCTTTTCCTGTTCAGCATCATTTTGTTTATTTTTATTTTGGATTTTAAGATTATCTTAAAAACTTTTAAATTGTCATTGCATTCACTGGATTCAAATTCAAAAAGTGGCAAGGGCTATGAGATCTCCCTCTTATGCCCTGGTCCCTCAATACTTTCTTTATACACAGCTAATCAGTGTGTGTGTATGTGTGCGTGTTTGTTTCTAGAGACATGTAGACACATAGAATATATTTATTTATTTTTGTTCATGTGTTGATTTATATACTTGTGAACATTGTATTTTGGAAGTTTTTGAAAAAAATGCCAAACTGCCCTTAAAAATATAGGTCATATAGCCTTATTCAGGCATGAATTATTTCTATTAGCTTTTTATAACATTGGAATTAGTTTAAGATCTGCCCCTCACACTCCCCCAACCTGCACTTTGTGAAGCAGAATTGCGTGCGAATCTCTCGGAGGTTCTATGGGTATGTGTCAAGTTCTGTGTTTGCTCTGTAGCCTCAGTGGGCATGGGGTGTTTCTGAAGTCCTTACTGTTGTCACGTCCACACAGAAATGCTTTCTTGTTCTTGAGGAATTCTCATTTGTACACATTGTGCTCAGAGCAGATTCCTTTATGTCTTCTTTCCTTATTCCTTCCTTATACTCTCCTCTACTCACTTAGTTTTACTTCTAAATTTACATTTTTTGTGAGCTTTTATATTTGTATTCATATTTGGTTTTATTTAATTTAACTTTTTTTTCCCCTCTGATCTTAGTTGAGTGTGTAAGTTTAAGAGTACTAGGAACCATCTGAGACTTGTCTTCTTTTAAATTTTACTTCTATCGAGTCAGCAAAAGGTACTGATTGAGAGTGTGGGATCTCAAGCCAGATTGCTTGGTTTGAGGCCTAGGAACATGACCTTGGGAAAGTTACTTAAGTTCTTTCTGCTTTAGGTTTCTTACTTTGTTCAATGGGGTATAACAGTATCATCTACTTTAAGAGATGCAGTGATTAAATAACACTGTTGCATTGTGCCTTTCATATGTTAGCTATTTGTATTTTTATGATATAGTTGTGATTATATTTGACTTTTATAGGATATAATTTAGCATTTTTAACATTATAATTTTAAATATATTTGCATATATTTTAAGGAAACTTACAAATCTTCATTCTAGGATGTAGCCTTCTCTTTTATTTATTTATTTTTTAAAGACGTTATTTGACAGAGAGAGACACAAGCAAGAGAGGGAATACAAGCAGGGGGAGTGGGAGAGAGAGAAGTAGGCTTCCCACCCAGCAAGGAAGCCGGATGTGGGGCTTGATCCCAGCACCCTGGGATCATGACCTGAGCCAAAGGCAGACGCTTAAAGACTGAGCCACCCAGATGCCCCTACCCTTCTCTTTTAAACAGTTAGAATGACTCTATAAGCTATCAAGATAAAATAGTAAGTTCTTTGTGTAAGGGTGATTGAGAATTAAAAAAAAAACAAAATCAATTCTCTTTCTCTTGTTTGCTAAGAATATTGTGTATTTTTTTATAGTGTTATTATGTGTGTGTGTGTGTGTGTTTAGAGCACCACTGTTCAATAGAGTTGTAATGCAATAATGTAAAATTTTCTAGTGACCACATTAGACAAATGAAAATAAATATATTTAATTAATTTTGTTAATATATTTTATTTAAACCTATATATCTAAATTCTTATCATTGCAACATGTAATCAATATAAAATTATTGAGCTATTTTACATTCTTATTTTTGCATTAAATCTTTGAAATCTATTGTATATTTTCTACTTAACAGCACATTTCATTGAAGACTAGCCACATTTCAAGTGTCCAACAGGCACATGTGGCTAGTGGTTACAGTATTAGCATCGTTATAGTATATAAACTACTTTTAGTTTGTTCTCTTAGGTTAGGGAGGTTTTTTAATATTTTGCAACAAATGATAAAGCTAGATGCATAGATGCAGGCAAATGGAAGTGTAAGCTTGTAGTGGGAAGAGAGCTATAGGAGAGGTTAGTGAATATATAGATGATAATTGAAATCTTGAAGTCAAGATTTCAAGTCAAGTCAAGACAGAAGAAAACCATAATATCCCTAGGGATAAAGCTCTAGGGAATTCCTAGGAAAGGAACCAGGCTAAAATAGGGAACACACCTCGTAGGCTGGAGAAGAGCTGCAAGTTGGTGGCATCCTGGACACTGATGGAAGTGAGTTTCAAGGAGGCATGGTGGGCGGGACTGCCAAATGCCACCGTCTAGCTGAGAGAGGGGTGAAAATAGGTCATTATTAGCAAACCTTAGCAATGGCTGTTTCAACACAGTGATGGCTAAGTAAGCCAGGTTGTGGTAGTTTGAGCATTGCTTGGAAGTTGAAGTAAAGGCAGTGGGTCTATATTGTTGTTTTATGAATCTTGGCAGGATAGTTGGTAGTATTGAAAGAAGTGTGCTATTCATGAAGGAGAAGGAGCCAGTGGAGAGAAAAAGATTCAAGGTAGAGGAAAAGGTGAAGAATGATGGAGCAATTTTTAGGAAAGTCATGAATGGATAGGATTCAGTGCACAGGCAGAGGGATTAGTAATGGAACAGAAGAGGGTGAATTGTGAAAGAGGTGTGAAAGCATTATGAGACAGGTGAATTTGTATATGATAGAGTGGGTTCTAAGTTGTAGGCAACAGCTAGTTTAAGTTGCAGACAGCTAGCTAGTTTAAGCAAAAAGGGATATGTTTACACACTACTTAATTTCCAAAAGTGCCAAGAAACTAACCTTGACTATTAATAAGCTGGGAACAGCATAAGCCAAGGGAAACATCCAGTTACCCTATTTTAGTAGAAAATCTATTGTTACTTTCTACTTGGGAACCTGTGATACCAGGGATCATTCAATTAGGCTATCTAGCTGATTGTCTCAGAAGAACAAAATGCTTTCACTACAATATTTGATCTACTTGGAGGTGGTCACCACCTTGATTTACTTCTGTTTTCTAAGTCTTACATGGATTTTTCTGTTTGTCTGAATCCATGTCCCATAGAAGGCATGATGCAAATGCATCTGGGAAATGGAATTTTTAGCTTTGGAGGAAGCTAGAGAGGATGCTAGAGGTGGAGTGCAGCTTATGTGGTTCTGGCTCTGATCTTTCATGAATTGGAGTCAAGACTGACCCAGGGCAGCAGTCTTCTGAATATTTGAGCAGCCTGGGTGAACCCTCTACAAAATAGCTTACACATAACCCTGTTAAGTGGATTCTGGCCATTTGGCAAGAGGCCATGAGGACCGCTCCATAGAGCTGTTTGTCCTCCTGATGTGGCAGCTGAGTTCACCCAGAGTGAGTGATCCAAAAGAGCAAGGAGCTAGCTGTAATATCTTTTAGGACCTAAACTCAGAAGTCAGAAACCCTCACTTCCAGGGCATTCTGATTTTTGTGTACCAACCCTCATGCGTAAGAAGGAGCTACCAACGTCATGAATTTCCTAAGATGAGGATTTGGGGGAGCTCTTGGAGGTTGGCTCCCATGCCTCCTCACATTCCCCATTGCCTGACTTTCTTTAACAGCAGAAATTGATCAAAGTTATCTGTAGAAGGGAAAAACAACTTTAAAAAAATAGAATGAAACATGCCAAGAATTCAGATACAATGTGGTTCTGGGTTACATCTTAAGGTTACAAAGTGCATGGGATCTGCCAGTTTTTTAAAAGATTCAGAAATGCTGTTCAGTTACTTGTTCTCAGGCTTTCTTTTCTCAAGGCAGAGAGCATATCATAAAATCATAACTCAGCTAGGTGTATGTATTTTGATGTTTGGAGATAATGAGGTTGTGATACTTTGTCTTCCAGAATAGCTCTCTTGTCCTCGTCTCTGAAATGAAGAGGTTTGATTAGCTGTCCCTATGGTCCTTTCTCAGTCTCCATTCCTTAAGACCCTGACTAACTTCGAGAATTGGAGCGAACATCTCTGTGACATACTAAATAGATGAAAGGCATTCATTCTACCATGCCTCGGACACATCATCTGACTTCTTTCATATCATGTATTGAAATGATATTGCTGTTTATGCCTCCCTGCATCCTTCCTCCCCCGCCCAGAATTAAACTCCAGCCAGGCAAATTTTGTCCTTGTTCACCACTGAGTTCCCAAAAAACCAGGGCAATGCCTGGTAGATGCTGAGGGGATGAATGTCTAAAGAAATTATTTTTCAAGAAAATATACCACAAGATCATTATTTGTAAAAGGCCATTTAAAAAATTTTAATTTGATTTCTCCTTTTGCTTGGCTTATGTCTTCTCAGCCTTTCCCTTATGTTTTTTATCATTTTTTTCTGTTATTTTTTGGTGACACTCCTGCTCAGGGTTCTTTCTATGGCTGCGAATGTTTTTGTCTTATTCACAGTTGGTGCCTGCAAGGTTCTCCATCTTGATTTCTTTCTGATAGAAGCTATTTGGGCTCTGGGACCACTGTTTAGGGAAACTTTTAAGAGATGCATTTGGGGGGGGGCGCCTGGGTGGCTCAGTGGGTTAAAGCCTCTGCCTTCGGCTCAGGTCATGATCCCAGGGTTCTGGGATCGAGCCCCGCATCGGGCTCTCTGCTCAGCGGGGAACCTGCTTCCTCCTCTCTCTCTGCCTGCCTCTATGCCTACTTGTGATCTCTGCCTATCAAACAAATAAATAAAAAATCTAAAAAAAAAAAAAAGAGATGCATTTGGTAATCCCGTGATTTTGTGTTATATTTTCTGTCTGGGAGCCACATTTCCTATTGCTTTGCCAGCTCCTCCTTTTGCTTGTCATGTAGGATCCTTTTTGGGTGAGTTACTGTGTTAGTCTTGACCCTGTCAGTATTGATATACCTAAGGATTCTGACTTTAATATATATAGAACAGGAAAGTCACAATATCCACCCTTGGGTATAAGGTAAGAACTTGTTCTCTTCATTCTGCATGGCTTGCAGAGAAGTTAAGTAACAGTTTAAACCTGATCTGATGCTGTTAGAGAAAGTAGTGTTAAGGTACGTTAAGGTATGTACCCCAGATACGGAAGTGTCTCTATACCTCCATTGTTTCCCTGGAGTGAAAACCCCAGACCTGGACTGATTATCCATATGCATTCCAACATGTCTCTGAGATCTTAGATTGTCCTCAGCAGAGGTTCTTGACAGTTTTCTGGATTATGGAACTTTTTGGCAAGTCTGACAAACTATTGATCTTTTCTCCAGAGAGACATCCATTTACATAAACCCACAAATTTTACACATATCATTCAGAAGTACATAGACTCCACATACCAAGAATAAGGACCTCTAATCTGAATTCTTCTTATTGTTTTTGAGTTAGAATTGATTTGGGAAGCCTTGGAAAGTTTGGGGATGGGGGAAAGCTCTTACCAGTTAAGACTCCAAACATCTCTCTCCTTGGAGGTTCTTCTTTCATCTTCTTTCATCATAGGAATTGGATTCCCATCCAAGAATCAGACTATTGGGTCGTTCAGGTAAACTCTTACCCAGGTCAGGATTCAGAATTCCACCTGGGCTTATTTTCAAAACAACATCTTAATTATGTCCTTTGATCTCACAGGTATCCCTGCATTAGCCTGATTGGATATATGTAAAGAGAAAAATTAGTACCTCTGGATCATCAGGTAAGCAAATGGGACTTTGTTTTAATTTCTCCATTGATTCAGTCCTCTGTCAGTATGTGGCCATTTCCTATCATCTGTTCTTTCTTTACTACAGTGTGGGTCAGTGAGATGATAAATATTTCTAGAGAAGGAAGCAGCCATTCCTGAGTTTTACAAGATTACTTCATCTGCTGCTTGAAGTCAGTTTTCTTTATTTTAATTTTATCTCATTATTATTTCATACATTCACACTTCTATACCAGATAAAAATTCCCTGCTCTTCTTTTTATGTATATACTTTGGAGAGTTGTGGACAGCTCTCATATTGTTCCTTGGTTGTCAGCCAAGTTATACACATTTAACTCCTTTAATCTTTCTTTGTAATTCAGTTAGCTTGGCTGCTTTTTCTAGATTTTCCCCTATTTCATCTGCATCATTAAAAAACAGAGAAAACACGTTATCGCCTGGCTTCTTCTACACCTTTCATTCTTTTTATTTCCTGATTTTGCATCAGATTCCTTGTTGAACTAAAGCCATCCAGGCATCATTCTTTGCACCACTTTGGCACGACATGAATGCCTTTTCTATAACTATCAGTGTCCCATGCAGTTATAGCATCATTGGTATATCCCAGATGGAAGAAAGGAAATGGGAAAGGGGAACAGTGAGGAGCAAAATAATGCATTTTTTGATTCTGTGGCAGACCGGCCCTTGCCATCCATAGCAAATCATTGTACCTGCAACCTTGATCACAGGCTTTGTCCTCCTACAGGGTTGTGCGCGATACTAATTTGAATAACGAGAAGCACGGACTGTGTACTGTTGGAGGTTTGGCCACCGTTCTCACCCGCTTTCTTTTCCACACTCTCCCCCTCCTACTGCCTTCCCCAACAGTGATCATGACTCGCTATCAGAATCTGTGGCCATGCACAAAACTGGGCGGGGGATCATTTTGTTGGAAATTAGATAGGCTCAGGTGGTCATGCTCCACGCCTGTGTGTGTAACATCTGAGGCAAGTGCTTTAGTTCTTGCTATTTCTGTAACAGTCGTTGGTCTTCTTTTAACAGCTGATTCAGTGGAGATGGGCAGGAGGAAGGGACTAGTGGACCTTTGGTGCTATTCATCAATGCTGTACTAGTTTCACAACTCTTTTCCTGTCCTGATGGGCAGGGAGAAGCATACTGCTTCTAGATGATGCTGAGCTTAGTGTAAAATATGCCAGGATGGGATCTGGGCTTGTCACAGTTCATTTTTTCTTTTCATTTGGTTTGTAGGAAATGGACTTCTACCTCTACTTATCTTGTGCATTAGAGAGAAAAGGGTCATACCTCTAGGAGCTAATGGCTTATTGGTGTTTTTAGTCACCAGATTCAGGTGGTATATTTAGTTGAAGCTTCCAACAGCTCACACTTGGCTTTCTCATTTGTGTTTGCTTTTCTTCTAGTACAGAATTGAATAGGACAGAAGAGACGGTTTTCCTGTTTGTGTCTGTGGTAACTTTCTAGATGATTTGTGGTTTAATTCTTTAAACATTTTTGATCATTTATCACCTCTTTCCCTGTAAAGGCGTAAAATATTCCGATTATACTGTTATAATCTTTTAATCAGATTATTTAAGTTTGGAGAAATCACGGTCCAAATAACAGCTGACACAGTTGCCTCTGAATAGTGACCTAAAAATTGTGACACTTCTAGTAGTTCTTTTTTTGCCTGATTTTAGACAAGATCATGTCTGTCATTCACCTGTCAGATTTTAGACAAGATCATGTGATTGTGATTCACATATTTCTTGGTCTCAAGCTTCTTAAACAGGTAAGTATATAACCTGGACCCCTTTTAAGTCTGATTTTTAAAAAATGGTCATCCTTCCTGTGGCTTTCAACTGCCGACAATATTGTTTTCCAGCTAATTTCTTTAGGCAAATGATAGATTCTTCAGCACAACTTTTGTTTCTTGAGTCTTTTCAGGACTTGTCAAACAAAACAAAATGCTAACCTGACTTTAAGGGGAGAAAAATCCACCTCCCCCCGCCCCGTACTATATTATTCTTTGTTCTCTATGTGCATCAAAGTGACAATCCCACACTGTCTCAATTGAGGGAGTCTAGCACAAAATAAAAAACAGCCTGGCACTGTTCTAGGCTGGCAGCCAAAATGTTTTGTGTAGCTTGGTTCTGGCAGTGGTTTTCATGAGGCAGAGGGTCGGCCCTCCCAGCACCACTGAAGGAAGCAGGCAGCCTTAGTCTTCCCTCCTTATCCCATTTCTTTTCCTTCGTTTTCCTCTTTCTTCACTGAAAAAAAAAAACAAAACAATATTTCTTAAATAGAAACATCGCTCTCCTCACAATCTCCACGTTTGCTAAGCAGCATTATTCCTTCCAGAAGCTTGTGTTAGATTTCCCTTTTCCAGCTCTAAGAGATTTTCTTCACAGTTGCGTTTTTGCCACACTTCTTAGAAAACTCTCCTGAATATTGCTAACTTTGGTCATGTTGACATAGTGGGAATTGGTGGGAATCTTGTCTCCCTTCATAGCTTCTTATTTGAATGGAAACTTTTGAATGACACTTGCTTGTAGTATTATGGATCTTAAGCCAAGATATTTCTTGTTGAGACCAAAAAGTCTGCCACTGTTTTCTATTTTTGTCTAAAACTCAGGGTCAGCTCATAGCTTTTACAGATTGAAGACTCATTTTTAGAATGTCTGATAATTGTTGCTAGGCGAGCAAATGAACTTCCATGAAATATACAGGTGTGTATTTAAAATGTTTTCCTTTGAAGTGAAAATGCAAGATAGAACACAGTGTTTTTAGGTTTCCCAATTCTCTCTAAATTATATCTAGTGATCTATTATTACAAGGGGTGTGAAAATGTAGCATTATGATTTTTAAGTGATGATTTGAGCAGGAGACTAGGTTTTCACTATGAACAAGCATTCTACAAAATTTTGTAGAAGTTCCTCAAAATGTAAATGTGTTTGCTGTTTTATTAAACAAAATCAAATGACTGACTTTCAAGTGGTCTATTTTAAAAGTTAGTGTTTTGCAATCGAGATAAGAATAAATAGGCAGAATATGTTTTCTAAGGAGGAGATTGATATTATTTTGACTGATTTTTATTTTAAAAGGTTGTCAATGAATTTTGGCAATAAGAAAATTACTTTGGGAGGAAAAACTCATGAGCTTTTGTAATAGTGCAACACATGTGACTGAAGAAAAGTAAATAGTGGCTCCTGTTAGAGGTACTAATGGGAAGAATTTTTATATGCCATATACGCTGGGAAATATATCTATTTATACAGTAAGATCAACTTGTACAATCTAAGAGCTGTTTTTTCCCTAGAGATCTATTTTTAATTTAGAAAATGCTTTGAAATCATGAAAAGGGTTTGTAAAACAGGTATAGGAGAATTATGCATTAAATAAACTCACCTGTTATTTTCTCTCATTCTCAAGACAGGTTCAGCAACATATTGGCTCATTAATTTAACAAAACAAACAAGTACTCACATTGCTTTGTATGTATAATGCACATGTTAATAAATGCTACAGTTATCCACCCCCCCATGCTGTTTTTTTAAACTTGTATTTAAGTGCCTATTTCTGTAGAGTAGCTAAGATGAATCTGGGTGGAATGCTTGTTAAGTTTTATCAATTAAATCTTTCGGTCAGTATTTTATGTTTCAGAATTATTACATTTTTTAGAAGGGAAGCCAGTGAAACTTTTTTCTCTTGGTCCCGTTAAGTGTATGACTGTCTTGAATCCTTCTATGCCAAGGTGTGATAATAGAGACCAAAACTTACTCTCTATGTTCACATGTATTGAATAATGTTCATTGCATATTAAATACTATGCATCAACTTTAAGTACATTTTCTCCAGTGGTATGATTTTTATTTGCAATTAAGCCCTTTGTCTTTTCTGCGGTAGGAACATATCTTTCAGTGACTTAGGAATTGCAACATGAATTGTTGTATTTATTTGTTTATTCCAACTATACACAGAGGCATAGTAGAAATATATTTAAGATCTGTGATGTTTGAGTATTTGAGCAGTTGTTGCTGTTGCTGTTTTGGTAAATGCTATTGAGTTTTTTATTTTTGTAGGTAATAAATTTTACAGTTTTGTTTAATTCTGAACATACATCAAAGCTCTTATATCTTTATAGATAAATGTTACACAGTTTGTAGGAATTATTGTATAGTAACTTAATCATTATATTTGTAGCAACATGGAAAAATAGCATTATTGAAGGATGCCAGCAATGTTGGATAAATACTAAATTTATTATTTTAACTAGGATTTTATTTTATTGTATTAAATATCATATTTATAATTATGGATGGTGTTTTCATTTCATTTGAATATCAGTACAGGTCTTGAACATTACTCCTGGGTAGGTGGTTTGAATATTTTGTTTGATATCAAATATTGGTAACATGTAAGATATTGATTTCTAAGTTTAAATATTAGTCATCTTTCCTTACACATATGGTACACACTTCAGTGTTAAATTTCTTTAGAGAGTATTGCATGAAAGTGTATGTGCTAATTCAGTTGTGTGATTCCCCCTCTAATTTTTGAGACATTTTAATTCTCCCTGCTCGACATATTATCATTCCGTAGAATACTGTCACAAGTATGTCATATGTTTTCTGTGGCATCTCACACTGCTCACTTTTTATCCATAGTACCATATGAGTTCCCCCTTTTTCAGGTTTACACTGCATATTTTAAGCTGCTGATAGTGTAAGTACATTGCAAGGTAAAGTGACATTTAGCTTTTTGAGCTAGGCTCATTTTTAGCATGAGAGCAGGGTGGTTTTTGTTTTTGTTTTTTTTCCCCCTTTTTCCTCTGCCCTAAATCTTCCTGTATTTCCTGTTAAAACAAAGAAATTCAACAAACAAGCAAACAAAGAAATTCAGAGATTTGGCTACAGCAGCAATTGAAATGCATCAAAAAGTGGCTACTACAATACAGTTTTATTAATGAATGATCTACATTGGTTCCAGCTGTGTCCATGTGATTAGGCCTTCACCAGGCAGCAATGGGTATTTCCCTATTGCTTTTATTTGATTTCCAAGAATGTGTCATCTGTTACATCAGCCCCTGCCAATATGCCCCCTGTAAAAGTGTTTTGTTTTCTTTTTCCTTCCAAATTTCTGAAGCATAAGTTGAATACCCACACATATCCCTGCCGAAATATTGTTTCTAGTGAATAGTGGCCTAGGTTTCTATGCCTGGTGTTGCATACCAAAATTCCAGAATATAAATTAAAGTAAATGTTTATTAAGTTTATCAGTAAATTCTCAGAAGTGTGGTTGCCTGGTAATGCTAAAGATAGACTATTTTTGCTTTTACGTTTCCATCTTAATATTTTATTACAGTGGTATAATGTGTTATAGAGGTGGACAAGCTTGCAGATTGAAGTGGGGATCGTCCAGATTGTTCCCTTCCCTGGACCATATGGTATAGTTCTAAAAGCCTTTTGTATGCTGTCTGTTCAGTTTATTGTAAACTCAATCTTTAGTGCACCTAAAAAGATAACCAAATAAAAATGGGCACGAGAAAAAGGACCTCATATCATGTAGGGACCCCAGAAACACTTGTTTTAAAGGAGAGAACTGCAGATGAAATTGAAGCTGAGATGAGATAAACAAAGGAGGCTTGTCATTCTCTGAATATGCTTTTGAGTTCACATGGATTGTCCAAGCTTGCCTTCGAATGCTGGTTTTAAAATGAAGGAATTTATGTTATCTGACTATTCTTATTCTCCTTATTGTTCCCATTCCCGAAGTCTCATGAAGAAGAGGATGTAGCTCTTATCTGTTTTACAGAGGAAGCTTCTACCTAGGAACAGGGCCAAAAAATATATAAGCCCCAGGTTTTATGAATATATAGGTTTTTTTTTTTTTTTTTTTTGACTGGTTTCAGTGATAATTTAGGGCTGGAACTTTCAATGATTTCATCCTTATAACCATTACCCCTACTCAGAGATCATTGAAAAGTTTCTAACTCCTTTTCATCCTCCCTTGCACCCCTCCCCGCTTGACCTATCATGGTTCCATAATTCTATTTTAGGAAAATGGGATAAGAAATTGCTTATCCCATATGCTAAGACTCTTTAAAAGCTGGGAATGAGATGATTTCTCCTGACTCTCACTCCCCTTCCCTCCAAAGTAAGCTACTGTTTGAGAAGAGCATTAGACATTACCCATTGCTTTTTGGCACAAGAGATTTATGCTGAAATTCTACCAAATGAGTTGGGGGGGGGAGCCTGTGAAGAGCATGATTCTTTACTCTGTCATTACCCTGAACCACTGAAAGGGTAACTGAGAGGAATTCAAATGTTATTGGAATGTGTAATTTCCTTTTGAATGGCCACAGTGAAATATGTTTGAACAAAAAAGGCAGAAAAAGTATATGTGGCTCATGGAGCTGATGGTGATGGAAATTAATGAATCTTTCCAATTGAAATTATTCCAAGAATGGTGCATATTCAAAATCTGTCCAACAGAAACCTATAGAGGGTATTATCTTAAGGAGTTTACTCAATATAGGTAGAATCGCACAATAATTTAGTAATGCTGGTGGTAAGTTAGACACAACATAATTTTGGGATTTTTTCAACTTTAAAAAATTTTAAAAACAGAGTAACTGATTTCAAGTTGCTGAGGAAGTCTTTCCTATTTAAAAGAAATACTGTTATCTTGTGGTCTTTCATTTATTTGGCAGCTACTTTCTTAAGTGCTCCCACAATTGAAAACATAGTTTATATTTTGAAATAAGTTAGGTCCCTTGTTCCTTCCCTCTCTCTCTATTCTCTTTACTTATTCCTTTCTTCCTAACCTTTGGCTATTTGTTTGTATGTGTATATTACATACATGAATGATATATACCACTCTATAAAAGATGTTATAGGTTTGAGGATCAGTGAGGAAGAGAAATAAAAATCTTGTAATGACTTTGCAACAAATGGATTTCTGTGGAGGAATTAGAACATGCTTATTTAAGTAATCTACAGTATTGAAAATTGTAGAAACGTAAATTCAAAATTGTTTTTATTTCTTCTAGCTAGGAAGAACTAGATCATAGCCTAAATCAAGTTGGAAAGTCTAACTCAAGTAACTCTTAGCTGCAGCTTCCTTTTAATGGTAAAAATGCTTCTGGCCTCAGGTAGTAGAAGGTTTTGTGACTGAAATGAGTAAGGGTTTCATTTGTCTCATGTCATAAGAAGTCTGGAGGCTGTTAGTTCACAGGTAACTGATGCCATCAGGGACCCAAGTAACATCTCCTCTCCCTTCCTTAGCACATAACTTTGGCCTTTTATTTCACAGATGACTTTCATACCCCCAGAAATTGTGCTTACCTTTAAGCAGGAAGAGAAGTGAAGGATGCTCAGAAGCCTTTTCCTCATGGGAAGCAACCTCCCCCTTCCTTCACTCCCCCTTTCTTTCTTTTCAGAAAGGGATATCTGCTTGGAGGAGATATCTCATGGGCCAAAAGTATGTCACATAATTACCTCTAGTATGAGAGGAAAAGTATTTTAGCCATCTTGTGTCTATTTTGGAGGAAGACAGGCAGAAGAAGAATTGGAATGCATGTCCAGTGAACTGTCCCAAAGTTATCTACCATACTTCTCAATTCTTTTGTATAATTAGTTGCTTAGACCTTTGAACTTTCTGAGTGCTTGGTGTATATAGTGACTTGTTGGTTCCCTTTTGACATCAAGTACATATGTTTTGGTTTTGTAATGTTATTTCTCTGTCTGATGACAGGAACTGTAATTAGGTCATCTTGGTGTCTTTACATTTAGCACAGTGTCTAGATGTGAACCTTCAGTTAACACTTGTCAGATAAATGAATGGATGACTATTAAGAGATATATTTTTAATATTATTGGTGTAAATCATTTTTACATACAAAGGATACAGTAATAATTTTAATTTGTGAAAGGTTATAGATTATATTTTATTTTTTGCTGTTGCTTCTCTTTTTACTTTTATCTTTTAAATTTAGATTCAGTTTAGTTAACTTATTAGTTTCAGGGGTAGAATTTAGTGTTGCATATAACACCCAGTGATCATTCCATCAAGTGCCCTCCTTGATGTCCATCACCCAGTTACCCCATCCCTCCACCCACCTCCCCTCCAGCAACCCTCAGTTTGTTTCCTATTGTTAAGAGTCCCTTATGGTTTCTCTCCCTGTCTGTTTTCATCTTACTTTCCCTTCCGTTCCCATATGTTCATCTGTTTTGTTTCTTAAATTGCACATATGAGTGAAATCATATGATATTCATTTTTCTCTGAGTGGCTTATTTTGCTTAGCCTAGTACACTCTAGTTCCCTCCAGGTTGTTGCAAGTGGCAAGATTTTATTCTTTTTGATGGCTGAGTAATATTCCATTGTATGTATGTACCACATTGTCTTTATCCATTTATCTGTTTATGGACATCTGGGCTCTTTCCATAGTTTGGCTATTGTGGACATTGCTGCTATAAACATTGGGGTGCAGGTGCCCCTTTGGATCACTATGTTTGTATCCTTTGGATAAATACCTAATAGTACAATTGCTGGAACTGGACTACATTTTATTGACTTTTTTGTTTTTGCTAAGGGAATATCAAATTGTCAAAGTTGTTTTGAGTGGAATATACTCATTTACAAAGGTTATAGGAAAACCCTCAAAATGACTTAACACCCGTGTTTTTATTGGAGAATATTATTCCATGAGTAAATACAAATATAATTTCTTTTTAACTTTTTTGCATAGACTATTGTTTAAACAAGGATATCTTGCAGTTGTCATATATTCAGAACTCTGTTTTTGAAGAAGTAAGCAATTTGAACTTATTAACATGGCAATCAGATAATTTGATTATCTATATTATTCAACATTATATCAACACTGATGTTGATTTACAAGAAGGAGTTATTAGATCCTTGGTAGCTTTATGGCAAAGAGCACACTATATCACATTTTATCCTAGATTGCATTTTGGGTGTTTCTTTTAATTCTTATTTTTTCAATACGCATACAAATAGTAATGTACAGTAGAAAAATACGTCTATACAAGAAATGCAAAGAAGTCATCTTTATATCTGCTTGCTTTGTGTAAACTGTTTTAGAGGAAAGCAGGCTACCTCTTCCTTTGAAATCTGCAGAAGACATGCTGAGTGTAACCTGATGGTGTGAGTCAGTGCCTCACAACTTGTCCAATGCCTAACTTAAATTCCTTTTGTTATATTTCCATTCTGTTTCTGTTATTTTGGCCTCAGAGGACAAAGAAAACAACTAGCCACTATCTCCCATACAACGTTCCTTATATAGTACCATTTTAATAAATTCCTCCCTTTTCATTCATGATGGCAGGGTTGTTGGTACCTTAATTAATAAAACAACCTGTGCATGGATAGAATTTATCTCAAAGCAGGGAATGTATTCAAGTATCTGGAACTTAAATTTTCTATCTGAGCAGTTTATAGTCACTGGAAATAAAGAAAGCCCTTTTAACATTCAGAAGCATTCCTGGAAAGAGAGCTCCTACATAATCACAATTTAGGCAAGATACTTTCCTAGATTTGGACTCAGAATTGGGTAATGATTGTCTCTTTTGGCCTGTATGCTGCTCTTCTGGTCATACTTTTTTTTTTTTTTTTTTTTTTTTTTTTTTTTTTTTAAAGATTATTTATTTATTTATTTGACAGATAGAGATCACAAGTAGGCAGAGAGAGAGGAGGAAGCGGGCTCCCTGCTGAGCAGACAGCCTGATGTGGGGCTCGATCCCAGGACCCTGGGATCATGACCTGAGCCAAAGGCAGAGGCTTTAACCCACTAAGCCATCCAGGCACCCCTTCTGGTCATACTTTTGGAGGGAATAACTTATGGGCCAGCACTTTGCACTTAGAAAAAGAGTGTTGAGCACTTTTTTCATCTTTGTATTCTTAGCCATCACTACAGTATCTGGCACATAATAGGAACTGAAATTTTGTTAAATGAATTGTTTTAGAATCCCTCGGTAATACTTCCTAATCCAGGTGGCTTTATGCTTTACGTTTCCCCATTCCTCTTTAATTTTGTGCTGCCTAAGGAGCACCCATAGGTGATTTTTTGTTGTTTTAATCTTCTTATTCAATAATATCTCCAGTGATTCATAACTTACCTGAATAGTTAAATGCAGTAGTAGTGCCTGGACAATTTATTTTATGATGCTGCTGTAATCTTTAATCCAGGAATCTACCTCCCCTCCCCAGAAAGTGAGGGCTTATTGTAGCCTATTGATGAGAATTCAGGAGTACATTAATGGAATGCCTATCATGTATCAGGCACTTCGCTGGATTATGAATAGATATAAACATAAATCGTGTGCATGCTTTGCTACCAAGAAAGTGACATCTGGTTGGGCAGACACACATGTGTACTATTAACCATCGTATAGGTAGGATTGCGATAACTGCTCTAAGTGGGGTATAAGTGAAGTTTGGTGGTACACAGAGGAAGGAATAATTGCTTCTGACTGGCTGACTGTGCGTGAGCAGTTGACTTAGGCTTTTGTGGGTGAGATGGAATTTGAATGGAGTTTGAACTATATGGAGGACTTTGACAGGTGGTAAAAGTGGAAGGTTTCTAGGAAGAAGAATGCACTAACAATGTTTGGAGGCAGGAATGGGTATGGAATGTTTTAAAAAACATTGAAACATTGTGTTTGGGTAACGATATGTCTGGAATTGAGGTTAAGTAGGAGCTTGTAACCAAATTGTCAGAGATCTTATTTCTTATTAAGTACTATTTTCTCTTTCTTCTGTAAGAAAAATCGTAGGTGTTTGAATAGAAGACTGACATTAAGGAATATGAAAGTTTCAGAAGAATGGAAGCAGATTAAATGTAGCAGGAGGTGGGGAAGACAATCAGAAGCTGAGGCCCAGCTGAGGTTGAAGATGATGAGGGAGGCTTGGAAGGAGGACCTGATAAACTGGTGGTCTTGATGTAGGTCAGCTAAAAGCCCTGTGGGTTGTTGATTTGGCGAGTTGTGCGGCAGCATCCTGGCTGCCAATAGAGGGCGCTTTCAATTTTTGAGCCTTCTTTCCACTTCACATCATTTGGAATACTGTGGAAGATGTCATGTTTCCTCACACCTGGGAGATCAAGTATTTTAGTCTGAACTCTAGAAGAAAGTAAAAGGAGAAAGGAGTTGAGTGGTTTTTGAGGAAGTATCTGCACAGTTCTTCATCTCCTCTTTCTAGTGGGGATTGTGGCCCTCTGGACTTTCTTTCTCAGTTCTTAGCTCATTGGCTTGAAGTAGAACTTGCTTTTGGTCCTTTTTTGAGACCCAGCTCAAATGTTTTACAATATTATCACTCAGTCATGTAATTATATCCAGGTCTGAGGTCAGAAACTATATTTGGGTCATCTTGATACCATAAAATAGTTAGCATAACTTTTAGAACGCAATCATTCAATAAATGCTTGTTACATAAAGGACATTTGTTTATGCTTTGCAGTCACAGACCATCTTACTGTCTTGCACATGGCAAGCATGTTCATCTCAGAGTCTTGCTGTGCCTGTTGCCTGGAAGGCTTTAGATCAGATCTCCTGAGCACCCCCCACCCCTGTACCCCCCAGCACCCATCTGATTTCTGTTTAGATGTCATCTTGGCAGCGACGTGTTCTCTAACAGCCTTGTGTAAAATACCACCCTTTCCCAGCCCCAGATCTCAGTGGCTCTTTTTATCCTATATCACCTGTGCTATGTTTTTTAATAGCACCTGAACCCTCTTATGTACCTCTACTTGATGATTGTCTTTTTTACTCCAATTAGAAAGAAATTGCTTGTGATAGCAGGAACATTTGTTTTGTCATAGCCACAAGCACCTGGAACACTGTTGGGCACATAGTGGGCACAATAAATATTTGCTAAATGAATGAATGAATGACAAAGATCAGACTGAAAAGGATAATAAACACGAATATGCCGGTTTGTTTACAGATTTATGCAAGCAATGGCATTGTTGTTATTACTTTTATAATATCAAATCGTTAGTATTGCTCTCAGAAAAATAAAAACAAATTCTATTTTCTATAGATTGCGCCTGTGAAATCTAATTATGGATTAGTTTTTGTTTTAAAAATATTTGAATGCCAAGCATATTCAGTCAGAAAACACTTTTATTATCCATGCCAGCTTAATTTTTCAGGCAGTGAAATGGAAGACTGTCATTTCAGCAAGCAACTTATTTTCATTTGTGAGAATGGAATATTTTGAATATTCTAATTGATTTTTGAGGATGATTTTTCAAGAAAATAATCCTTGTTTCTGTACATTGTATGTTTGCCTTTAAGACAGAAAAAAATAGAAACAGGCATGGAAATTATTTGCCCAGAAAGGTGAGAACTTAGAGCTGACTGATAAATGTCAGGAAGAAGGGACAGTCAGTTCCAGCATAAAAGGTGAATGTTAGGACACTGAAAACTTTAAAGAAGATCTGTCTTCAAAAAGTATTTTATATGCATATTTAAAGTTTGCAAAGACATCCTAGACTGTCATGAGCCCAAGCCTCTATTTTATTGTATTTTACTGCAAATTCACTTGGATATTTTTCTAGAAATCTTAAGTCTGTAATTTGGCAGTAAAAAAGTTGGTTATCAAATCAATATTATTATATGGCTTTTAGTGTCATAAGAATTCCCTTTTGGAAACCTATAAAAACTCATTTTTTCTCACCATAAACTTTATCTGTCACTTTTCTATAAGGTCAGAGTACTAATGCTGGAGGTGATCTGCTCTGGGACAGAGAGTCAACAAAGTGGTCATAAAGTTAAAAAATGCCACATGGTGCTTTCCTGAGATTAGGATTTCTTTTACATATCAAGTTTGTGCTAATTTTAAAATATGGAATGTTATATGTTGTTAGGTGTATTCTTAGTGTTCCTTTAAAAATAGATGAAATGAAAAGCTTATCCCTAATTTTTGCAGTTACATATTTCATATTTTTGTTAGTACTTTTGGATTTTCTGGAGGCTAATTCTTAATTGTTTATGAATTTTTAATGGTAGGCTGTTTTCCTTCTAGGTTTGTAAGTTAAATTTTTCCAAATAGATGGCTTTAAAAATAAAATATGATCAAATTGTTGCCCTGGAAAACAATTCCAGAACTAATACTTTCTTATCACTTGTAATGTGTTTTATGGTTTCATGTTATTTAAATTCTAAAAAGTACTAGGTCCTGGAGGTTCCATTTAAAAATATATCTCTATGAAGTCTGAGTTGCTGTTGGGTTAATATTTATTGAGTATCCATTCACCTACCACATGTATATAAATATAGGAAAACTCTGAGTGATTAGGAAAGGAGACAGTCTTCAAAAATGGTGAGACTGTGTCTGTAGTGGTCAGCACTCCTTTAGCATGTGTAGCTCGTATGGGTGATTACATAAAACCGGGTTTCTGCTTTTTTAATATAGACGCTTTGGAGATTGAGTGTGAAACTGGAAGTTCTTTTCAAGTTTATTTGCCTTAATGAAATATTTTCCCTTATTTCAAGACCCGTATCTAATTATTGAAAGCACAAGTTAATTTTGACATCTTACTTGAACTTTAAGACTTTAAGTTTGCGCAATATTATGTTCCTATTCGGAGCTATCAGTACCAAAATAGCGTCTTAGTTACTTACCCACTCTGTCAAAGTGCAGCTCCAGATTCCTTATGGATAAATAAAGAGCTTGATCTGTTTAAAATTATTTAATAATTCAAGTACTTTTAAAAATTAACTGAGTATTGCTTTTATTTCATGCACTAGACAAGGAGTATTTGCAAAACCAAATTATAGCATTTGTGAGTAGGTATAGCCCCATTAGTTTAACCCTTGCTGATTAGTTTTTTAATAAGTTTCTTTATAGCAATAGTAGTTGGAATAATTTGAAAACTACTGGCAAGTTCCTGGAGGGGAGTAAGTCTTCAGTAATTGGGAAGTAGTTTGTTATTTCAAACAATTTGGCCTCCTTCCTAAAGTTAGGAAAAATTTATAGTTTCTTTTAATTGCAAGTTGAAACATCCAGTGCAGATAACTTGAAGAACAAAATGAAACCTGAGGAGAAAACCAAAATCACTCAAAGTTCTACCATAAATGATAATTTATGCCTACTTGTGTGCATGTGTGTTCTCTCTCACGTTTCTATATTCATATCATCATATATTTTTACATATTCATAGCATGCAATCATGCAAGGGTGGAAACATTTTTCCATGCCAGTAAATGTTCTTTTTATTATGGTTTTTGATCACTGATCATTTAATTATGAAATTCCTTTTCGTTGGATATTTTGGTTTCAATTTGGGGCAAAGACTGAAGTAAAAATTCTTGATAATTTCCATGGTTAAGCCGTAGAAGTGGTATTGTTGAAGCCAAAGACAGGCACAGTTTTCAAGCTTTTTGTATTGTATTCAGATGTGATAGGACATTTTAATACTTCAAAGCAAATCTAACCTTGTGCACTGGTAGAGTAAGTATCGGCCTTCAGGGCTTGAGAAGGGTCCCTTTAATTCACAAACTATTCTCATCCGTTCCTCAGAGGGCTGAAATTTTGCCATCACCTGTTGCTCCCTTGTAACATACAAGTACTCCTTGGAGAGGTAACATATTGTTGTGCCTGGCGGGCATGCACTGTGAACAATGTGCAGGAGTTTATCTGATATTTTCAATTTAGTTCTTACAAGTAAAGTTTGGAAGCAAGGATGGGGGAAAGGGACATTAGAACATTGAGCAAGAGGAATGATAAGGGGGACCAAGTATTTCCTTATTTCAATTCTTCTAAGATCTGTTGAGCAACTATTACATGGAATGCAAGATATTATGTACCTAGTTTTATGAGTATAAGTTATAATCTCTCTCTACAGTGATTCAGGCTGTTTGTTAACTGTGAATGCTAATTAATCCAGTAGAGAGACTTATGGTCCCAGATATGGTGCATATACATGCTGGATAGAGATGTAAGGGGGAATTAATTAACTCCTAAGCAACCTTACTCTGTTTGAACACACTGTTTGCAAAGTGTGAAATTACTTCCTTAAGAGATGATGAGGATGTAGAGTATAGCTTTGGGTAGTTTGCAAAGAATATTCTGTACTGTAAGGTCCCTGATTCATTAGACAAAATATTTATATCATTGGAATGTCTCCTTGAAAAACCAGCTGATAAAGAGATAATAGTGACAGACAAGGCCACTAAATAGATAAAAGCCATAGTGTTTGGTCCAATCAGGAAACTTTGAGCTATTGCTACTTATCTTTTATTCAGTGGAAACTTGTGTGTCAGATGATATGGGCAAGCCTGTGCTTCCTCTGTAGTAACTATGGAGAATAGTAGGCCTTCTAGAAATTGTACACTGTTGTCTGTGTATGCCTTTTCTTTACTCAAGAATCTCAATCGTAAATATCTTCAGGATTTAAAAATTCCAGTCTATTATTATCAGACTGACTCTTTTTCTTATAATAGTGGGTAGCTAATAATATGCCCCTTGTGATATTTAAAAATAGTGATACAGCTCTCATTACCATCTCTCTTAGCCCCAGATTTACCCAGCCCTGATCTAAACTGGGTTTCTGGGCTTTTGAAAACTTATCACTAATGATCTCTAGAATCTCTCCAGTTTTTCTAGTGTTGGCTTCTTAAGCCATCAGTAAATGTCTTAGACCATTGGCAGACAAAAGATCCTTAAAAAAAATATGTGGCAGCTAGAAAAAGACCTGCTGTAGCACATAAATGGAAGAAAATGTACTTTTAACCAATCCTACTTCTAATAAATAAATTTCTATAGTTAGGTGGAACTTGGAGATGAGAGAAGTACCATTAAACATTTTAGTTGATACCTCTTTAAGGCATGGTTTTATGGATTGGATCTTTAAGGGAATACTGGCTTTACCTCACATTATATAACCTCACATTATATATACCTCACATTATTATAACATTAATATAAATCTGTTACTGCAGGATGACTTCCATTCATATAAAGTGAATATTAAAATATTAAAGGTATCTAACATAGGTTCTTTTAGGGATATCTATTTCTAGCCCTTCAGTCCTCTGGACATTTCTCTTTCTTCTCCCCAGTATTTATCTGATATTCTTTTGCCTCCTGAGCTGTTAGGTGTTTGTTTTTCTTGAAAGTTGATTTCCCTCACTGATAAATAGATTGAGTTGTGAGTTTATGTCCTTTTCATTTTTCCCTGGAAATGAGTAAATCCAGAACTTTATACTTGGTGACATTTATTTCAACCCATCAAGGGAATGCCACCCATGTTTGCTTGGGTTGCAGTACTTCAAATAGGACGTTGAGAATGTTTGTGTGTTAGAGTCACCCTGCTATTTCTGTTTCAAAATTAACTGAAAATGTGACATGTGCCTCCCACTTGGAGAGGGAAACTTCTCAACAATTTTTTATTTAGTTAAGATGGATTAAGTTCTTAAAAGATGTTAGAGCGAGACTCGCTAACGCCAGTAGAGTTAAGAATCTGTTAGTCATTTTATTTTAATCTCATTTGGTGTGTATATTTATAATTATCTTGCATAATCCAAGTCTGAGTTAAAATTTGGCATAGAAGCCAATGTAGGGTAGCAAGATAATGTTTCGGACCAAGAAAAATATCCCAGTCTAATGATTAAACTGGTTGAATCCTTCCAGGTCACAGACTTGACTGTCATTGTGATGAGGGAGCAGGAGGCTGGCTGAGGACAAAGCAAAAGCTGGCGCCTTGCACCCCCCCCCCCCCTTCATCCGCTCCCCTCCATAGGTGTAGCATTCCTTAGGCACCCCTGACTGCCATAAAATGATAAATAGTTAACTTGCTAAGATCACAATCCTCACCGAACCTGACTTAGGTTCTGGGACTTCATCAATTGTGTTAAATATTCTTGTAGAGTCCGGAAAAGTCAGAGAAGATATTTGGCTGTGGCATGAAACTTGACTTGTAAACCCCTCAGTAGGGCCTTTAAAATAGGCAGGACTATTTTCCTTAGAATGAGGTGTGACATTTTGAATACAATAAGATGTGCATCAAGTTCTCTTTATGAGAGTTAAGTAGTAATTAGTGGTAGGAAGGGGTGATTATTTGCGGCTGATAATAATAAAGGTCTTAGATGAGTTCAAGAAATTGTCAAGGCCATTGCTAAAGAGTTTTATAGTTTATTGACTCAACAGAGTGTTGAACATTTTCTGTTTGCTAAGTACTAAGGAGGATACAGTGGTAAGTAAGCCGACCTGGTCACTGTCCTTTTGGAACTTAATATCGTAGAGGTTACAGATATTACATAGTCCCTCGTATAAATAAATCCTACAGATGGTAAGTACAAAGAAGTACTACAGATTGTTATATCAGGGAGACTCGGACTTTTGTTTGATGGCAACAGAAGTAAATTATGAGATAGACTGAGCATATCTTTGTGGCTGACCTCTTTGCCTCCTACTTCAAACCATTCTTGTCATATGAATCTTGGACATTGTGTTTCTCCCATCCTAGTCATTAAGGTCTCTTGCCCCATCAGAAAGGCATTAGTCTTGAGCTAGGGGGTGAAAGATAAGGGTTGTGGGGTCAGGGAAGGGATGATTATGCAGGACTCTGGAAGGAATTACAAGAGATTAGAACCAGAGTTGTGAGTTTTGTCACCCTAACTATAAGGTATTCTGTATAATGATAGAGTGTGGTTTATACCACTATGTCCTGGATTTATGAACTATTGGGAGTAATGATCAGATATAATAGGTGATACATTGTTCATCATCTTTTACTGACATTTATATTTCACATGTATATACTATATACTGCAGTATATGTCATTTACATATTAATAATTATTAAACATTGATATTTAATCCAAAAACTCTAAAGACTAGAAAATGGATGAACCTTTTACTTATTTCCTACCAGGTACCTGCAATGAAGTATAATGGGAAGATACATGACTGTAGGATCAAAGACCTGGGTTTAGGCCCTTGCTCTGTTACTTACTCTGTGATACTCAATATTCTCCACATCTTCCACTGTAAAAGAAAAGTGGTTGGTCAGTGTCTCCCACATACCTTCCACCTATGGATCTGTGAAACACCTGGGCTTTCCTGCTTTAGGTATCCCTATATGCATAGATCAGATAATCCTATTTTCTCCCACCAGACTGATTTGCAGCCCATTTCAGGAAGGTGGAAGCCTTGGAGAAATGCCATCTTGAGAAAGCAAATACATTATTCATCTTGTCAAACTTTTATAAAATGAATAATTGTTGGCAGAAAGTATTTAAAAATGTCTTTTTTTCTTCCCCATTAAATAAAAGTATAATTACTAAATGTGACATGGGATCTCCAGATTGATGGTGAGGGAATCGCTCCCATCCTACTTCCACTGCTAGTATTACACTAGCGTGCTGATAGATCAAGCAGATTAAAACACTGCAGGTGATTTTCAAAAGTCATGGAATCTCAGAGATACTCATTTTTTTAGGCCATGAAACTTGCTTTGGTCCAGAATGCCGTGCTTGTGGTATTTCTACCATTTCTTTTATCATTGTTCTTTCTCTTATATTAGGAGGTTAAGATAAACTTGCATCTACCCGGAAAAAATACATCTAAAAAGTCTCCTTTCTATGAAAGTAGGAAAAGAGAACCCATCTTTGAAAGAGAATATAATAAAATGTGTTTAGCTATACTAGCTGCTTGATGTAGTTTTGAACTCAGGAATAATGAGAAATCATTAGAAGCAGGTGGAGCGCTGCCTGACACTGGTTTGCTTGGGATCTATGGGCAGTGAAAGCAATGCTACTTTAAAGGCAGAATCAGGGGCGCCTGGGTGGCTCAGTGGGTTAAACCTCTGCCTTCAGCTCAGGTCATGATCTCAGGGGCCTGGGATGGAGCCCCGCGCTGGGCTCTCTGCCCAGCAGGGAGCCTGCTTCCTCCTCTCTCTCTGCCTACTTGTGATCTGTCAAGTAAATAAAATCTTTATTAAAAAAAAAAAAAAAAAAGCAGAATCAAGTTCCCGTTTCCCCCTGAATTTTAGTGCAGCTCTAGAGAAACTTAGTGATATTCACAATGTGCCAGATCCTGGGAAGCCCCCAGGAAAAGAACAGCATGTCCCCTGTCCTGCGGATTTCCAAAGGCCCAGAGGGAAGCGGGACCTGGAAAGAGAGTGAAACCAATACTGAGAGTGTACAGAGCAGAGGGGAAGTCCTGTTGAAGAGAAGTTTAGGGAGAGGCTTTATAGAATTGGTGATTCATGAGCAGAAATTTTAAGGAAAGTTCATGAGGTGAACGCAAAGAGGCTGACAGAAAAGAGACAAAGGTGTGGAATCACAGAAGGGTAACTTCTGTGTAAGCACTTGGTACCATAACAAGGCAGAGTCTAGCCGAGTGGGGGAAGAGAGATCACAGGGGAGAAGTACGGATGGCCGTGGCGAAGAGAAAGGAAGGGCCAAACAAGCGAGTTCTCAGCTGTCGTGTGTAGGGCATTGGACTTTATCCTTAGGTGGTGGAGACCTTGCAGATTTTTGAGCATCTCGCCTGATGATCACATTTGCATTTTGGAAGATTACTTGTGGCTGGATTATGGTGGATGGTGTGATGGGAATCAGATGGTGTGGCAGCATGGAGACCTAGTTTAAGAGGGTGATGCAATAGTTGGAATGAGTGATGAGATGATTTTCTGGTGTAAAATTTGATTCACAAATACAGTACCACATTTTAAAATGTCAGCAAATTGAAATGTTTTTAGTATTCAGTAGAACTAATTCATTGCTACTTTTATAGTTTGAAATTATTCATGAAATTAATAGCAATGAAAAGTTGAAAGAGGGTGAGTATTTTGTCAGTGAAATTAAACCAGTAAACTTCTCACAAAAAATTTCGTAGTTATAATTTCGCAATATAGTGGGGAATATAACTTCACAAAAATGTAAAGCAATGATTTGTAGTATGTACACATCTGTGGAAATTAAGCATATTTGAAAACAAGTGAATGATGTCATAGTGTTAGTGCGTATAAGTATTTGTTGAATTTGCATTTGACACAGTTATAACCAAGATTTTGTATTAATTCAAGTCATGGAGTAAGTGACTGATAGTTCTAAACAGAGAGTTAAATCCCAAGTTGAGAAAGATAGAAAATATTTGTTAGGGATAATTAAATAGCAATATATGCATATGAGATTGTAATTTTTAAAAGAGCTTTTATAAAAGATCATAAGAAATCATTGGAAAAGCACACTTGAAGATTGCTTTAAATTGTGTCACAAACAGGATGGCATACATGTCTTCTCACTAGACCTTGGTTTTGGTGCATAAATCCTTAGTTCTTCATTACCACAACAGGAAACTAAAGTCAGAACTAAAGAAATTAGAACACTCATAGCACTGTGGGGCAATAAAATATTGCAGTGCTACATCTCTTTTATTATGAACCCAAGATTTTTATTTTTAATGTTACTGTTTAAGTACACACAGTAGTACACAAGTTATCATAAATGTTAGGTTATATGTCCATAATCAAATAATGGAGTAATGATCAGTTTCCATTATGCATTATCTTTTTTTTTTTTTTTTTAAGGTTTTATTTATTTACCTGATGGAGAGTGAGCTAGAGAACAAAAGTTGGGGGAGAGGCGGAGGGAGAGAAAGAAGCAGACCCTCTGCTGAGCAGGGAGCCCAGTGAGGGCTCCATCCCAGGACTGGAGGATCATGACCTAAGCCAAAGGCAGATACTTAACTGACTGAGACACCCAGGCGCCCCCATTATGCATCATCTTTAATTCAAACTAATGTTCAGAAACCTGATTCATTCCTTAGTGTTCGCCAAACTTCCTTTAATTATGTAGAATACTGCCTGTGCCTATAGTTTTAGGATTGCAGGGTTTTTTACTCTGCATTTGATACCCGATTGTATTTTAGTACCTAGAAATTACATTGCGGTTAGGATGAATTTGCTACACCTGATTTTAATGAAAAGTTTTTAAAAAATAACTTTTTGTTAGGATCTGCTTATCTCTGTTTTCCCCACCTCCTGACCCCCATATGATACTTGATTATAGTGTGATACTTTGAGGATATTTATTTAGCAAAATGTATTTTTACTATATATTCACCCTTATTTACTATATATTCACCCTCGTTAGGGGAATTGACGGTGACATGTGTTTCAAAGTAGAAATTTTTTTATGCTTATTTTTTTACTGTTTAATGAGATTTCAGGTATATTTTAACAACTGGGGTTTCCCTGATGAATCATTAAAATAAGTGAGTGGGTTGGAAGGTAATGCTAACTTTTCTCAGTACTGCCCTGTTTTACCCTGCTGGGTTATTCATTGCTTTTAAAATAGAACCTGGTGTGTTGGAGTTGGTGGGTGGAGGTGCCGAAGGGAAGGGGTCAGTTAGAAAATACCAGGTAAACCTCTGATGACCTATTGGGAAGTCCTACTCAAATTTTATTTTCCCCAACTTAGAGCAGTTAGTGTTTAAGTTCACTGGTTTTGTTGTTGTCGTTGTTTTGTTTTGTTTGCTCTGCCAAACTTAACTTTTAAAATATTGTATATAGGCAAATAGAAAATATATTTTCAGCGATTGAAGGTTAAGGTATCAAGCCCTGTGTGGATTAGCCTGTGGAATCAATTTCTCATGTGTGTGGGATTAAAACCGTTAAAACCATCATCACTGAAACCATACCTTCCTACAGCTAATAGCAATAAGGTGTCTGTGGAATAAATTAATACAACAATTCCTCTGATTTAAAATTATTACCTGGTATTTGGTTGGAAAATTATTTGAATATTATAAGTAACTGAATTGACATCATATACGAGGACTAATTACAGGTTTCTAATGTGACTTAGGTTTAGTTTTTTAAAAAATTCACATGATCTATTTATACTTACCCCATCTTTTTCAATAAGTCAATGGCATATTGCAGATTTCCTTTATACTGTTTTTTAAAAAAAAACCTACAACAGCAGTTCTGTTAGAGGAGGTAGACCAAAATGTAGTTCACCTTGAAGATGGCTCAGGGAATAAAGAAATTAGGTCAAGCTTAAAATAAATGCAGGTACAGTGACGAAAAGTTTTAATAAAAATTTAAAAATATTCACAGCCTTGGTTTCAGGCTACTTGTGTTCTTGGTGATCTTATCAGTGCATTATTAGTTTTTAATTGAGATGACACTAATGGCACTTTTTCCATTTTGGTCAAAATGTTTATGTGAAATATTTTTGTGCTTTTTCCCTTTGTGTCCTCTTTTAATTGTAAATATAATGTTTTGGAAAGGCAGCCAGTTCTTAAATCATTTGACCTCTCGTGATCTTAAGTAGAATTTGAAGTGGTTTAAAATTCCTGTGTCATAGCTATCATTTTGACTCATTTATATTGCCAATTTAATGTTTAGCATTTAACCATGTATCATTAAATCATAGTATTGATAATGAATTAAACTTTCATAAAGCTTTAATAGTATAGTAGATTCTCATTCATTTGCTGTCACTGGGGAATAAAATATGCTGAAGAAAGGAGTTTTTTTTTTTAATTGAAGCTTACTGGGTTAAGCAGAAAAACTTAAAAGTTGATAAAATTTTATCTGACACACTTTGTATGCTCTTTCTGGGAGCAAGAATGGATTGGCCATTAACTTTTTTTTAACTTTTTTTTTAATGTCATAAAACATTAACATTCTAGTGTTCTGCAGAAGGACATGGGCTTTCTGATTAGTATTTGTTGCCTCTAATAAGAAGGTTTTTTGTTTTTTGTTTTTTTTTCTTTGAAATAAGTGCCACACCCCTCATTGATATACTTACTCAGTGATTACCCTAGGCATGCACTGAAGACCTTTGGCTAGGCTCACCTACCATCCATCTTCTGGCAAACACCTGGCCACAGCCTCGGGCTGTAAAGAAGACCTCTTCCTTGCTTAGAAGTAAGCATTCTCCGTGTTCAGAACTGCTGTTCAAGCGCTCACTCCCTAGCAGCCATTGATAGTGGTCCCTGATGTCTGTATTCACCCATGCTCCTGAGCATCTGTGGTGTCAAAGTGACCACCTGCCGTCTTCTGGGATTATTGCTAAAATGAGCAAACGGCACACTCCCTTTATCTTTTAGCAAATTTTAGCATAACAGCAAAAATCCTTTTTAACAAAGTGTTGTGTGTGTTTTTTTTTTTAACCTGATACTTGTTTGTTTCAAGCAGTGTTTTCTAAAAACCCAAGCACAATAAGAATATTTGCACTGTTCTTTAATGTGCTATAATGACATTTGGTTTGAATTTTATATTTAAAAATCAGCTTCCTCTCTTTTGCTTGCACCTAATGGGAATCATCTGTCTTCCAGGTTGTGCTTGAAGAAGACTATAGGGAAGAATCCATTTTCTTCTTGCCACAAAAGTTGCAATAGAAGTAAGTAGGGAAACTGCCAGGTTATGTCCGTCTCCACAAAACAAGCAGAACAAATTTCCATGAATCAAAGCCACTAAGTATAGTTTTCAGAGATGGTAGGACATAGTTACTCTCCCTAGGAAAATACCAAAAACGCAGGCACACCCATTGGCCACTAGAAAAATGCTCAAGTAAATGCTAGTTCAAACCTGTACATTTCACTCTTCTTACTGAGCTATTAAAGGGGTGGAAATCTACTATAGCTATAATCTTTTTTTCCCCTTTTCTATTTTTCGACCTCCCACATGCTTGGTGTTCAGTTCTGCTTACTGAATGTCTTGAATCTACAGCAGCACCTACACATACGGCCTCCACATTGGTTTATGGTTTGCAGATAACTCATGATTCAGATCCATAAGAAACATCTGTAAATACATGGCATGATATGTGCTCTAGATTAATCATTTAAAAGGGCAAAGGAATGAAGAATCAGAAAGCTTTTTTCCCCTTCTAATATTGGTGTTGCTTTTTTTGAGGTTATATGAATGAAATATTCTTTAGAGTGGTTTAGAGCACATCCTATCACTTCAGGAAATAGCTCAGGTCATTTTTACAACAACCTTTTAAGGATATATAAGGCATATACACCTTGTCATGATTAGATCAGAGGAAATAAACCAAGATAGAGACAACTGTGATGTGATCTTGTAAGCAAACTGTTAACTGCTTTTAGTCTGTCTTGAAACCTTTGATATAACTTTCAAAATTGCCTTATGTTGGTCTCTCAGTTGACTTTCTAAAAGTTTCCATTATTTGAAGGATTACAGGCTACCATTTTGTGAAACTGATCTTATTGAACCTTGTGTTTATTAGTGGTGGTCTTTAACTGACTTGAAAAAAGCCAAGCCAGTGCATAGCTAAGCCCCTAAGCTCACTTCTTTCCAGATACCTGTGAGGCTCTCAAATTCTTATTTGAAATGCAAACTGCTTATAAGGAATGGGTAAAACCCACCACACTTCCCACCAGTTCTTGGTTGAGAGGGGGCCGTGACTGAAAATTACTGATTTTAAAATGCAGGAGGATACAAATATATCCTTTTCCCTTATGTAAGGTGGTTTATACTGAAAATGGGAGGGCAAAATATCATACTACTGTGTTAGTTATTAGGCTTCAGTTTTATCTTCACAACACACCTCTGAGGTTAGTATTGTTACCCTCATTTTACAGAAGGCGAGACTCAAGTCCTACAAAGTTAGGTAACTTGTCCAAGATTACACAGCGAGGAAGTGACACTGCTGAGCCTCAGACTTCTATCTCCCTGACCCTAGAGTTCATGCCTTTCCCAGCTGAGGAACACTGCTTCTTGTTTTGTAGAGAAATGAAATATATACTTATATATATTTTTTTCTTTAAAAATGCTCATTGGAGGGGCGCCTCTGTGGCTCAGTGCGTTAAAGCCTCTGCCTTCGGCTCAGTTCGTGATCCCAGGGTCCTGGGATCGAGCCCTATATCGGGCTCTCTGCTCAGGGGGGAGGCTGCTTCCCTCCCTCTCTCTGCCTGCCTCACTGCCTACTTGTGATCTCTGTCAAATAAATAAATAAAATCTTAAAAAAACATAAAAATGCTCATTGGAAATTCAGACATCAAGAACTAAACTTTTTTCATTCCAGCCATATCTTTGAGAACCATTTGGAACTTTCTCCTTTGAAATGCAATTTAAATAGGCATTGGTTTGAACAAGGTGAAATGCAGTTTTACTAGTAAAAAGCATCATTGAGGGGCATCTGGGTGGCTCAGTTGGTCAAGTATCCAACTCTTGGTTTCAGCTTAGGTTATGATCTTAGGGTCATGAGATCGAGCCTCACATTGGGCTTTGCGCTCAGCATGAGTCTGCTTGAGATTGTCTACCTCTCCCTCTCCATCTGCTCCTACCCTGGCTTGCACTCTGTCTCTCTCTAAAATAAATAAAATCTTTTTTTAAAAAGCATCATTGAGTTGTTGATACTAATAATTTTGTGGAACAGCATTATTAAGAAGAACAATATGCTGTTTAATGAGGTATTTACTTGAGTCATAAAGGAAAATTCAGACATCTGGAATATTTTTTAAACAATGTAGTATTTATGTACAGAGTGATGTTTCTTCCTTCTTACAGGAAATAACGTGTAATTTGAAATGTATATGGATTTTTTTTACATTCACACATACATTTTTATTTCACTGAGCACATTAACAAAAGTCATATTATTAAACCAAAAAATTGCTTATATAGCTAACTCGCTGAGATGAAAAATTTACCATGTCTTTATTTTATTTTTTTTAAGACTTTATTTATTTATTTGAGAGAGAGAGAGTGAGAACATGAGAAGAGAGGAGGGGGAACTGGGTTGGGCAGAGGGAGAAGGGAGAAGCAGATTTCCTGCTGAGCAAGGAGCCCGATGAGGGACTCAATCCTAGGACCCTGAGATTATGACCTGAGCCAAAAGGAGTTGCCCCACCAACTGAGCCACCCAGCACCCTACCATGTCTTAAATAAAACATTACTTTATCTCTCTTAATGGGATTGTTGTTTAAAGAAAGGTTGTAGAAACCTTGCTGGCTCATAGGCATATAGCTTTATCCCCCTTTTTGGATTTTCCTTTGCAGGTGGGAAATTGGTGATAATGGGGAGGTGGTCAGAGTATGTGCAGTGTCTCAAGAAATTGTATCCTAAGATTTTTAACATTAGAGGTTTGAGATTTAAATATGAATGTGCTTTCTTTCTACATATGGAGTCTCTGGGGGCAGGGATAGCTGGTGAATTTAAAGATGAATGAATGTCACACTTAGGGAATCAGAGAATTCTAAACTGGATAGGGTCTTACAAACAAAGGGCTCTTGGAGTGGAAGTCTTAGGAGATAGTTCAGTGACTGTCTGAGAGTAGTAGAGCTCCAGGCCAAGCCACTCCCTGGTTACTGAGTCTGGGTCCCAGCCATTCCAGCCAGGAAGTGAATGATCACAGCAGGGGAGGGTTTTAAATTTCCTGGGGCTGGAGAAAAAAACCTGAGTCATTGTGGAAGTAATCTTAGGCAAGAAGAAAACAAATTCGAAAAATAAGCGTCCTTTATTTCCTCTTGTTAACACAAATGATGGAAAAATGCTGATTACAAAAATATAAACCCTAAGTGTTGGTACTTTAAAAAAAAAAGTGGGATGTAGCATATTTTTAAAAAATTAAGCGTCTGTAAATTATTTGCTTTCTGAGTGTAATATTTTAAGTTATTTTAGAAAGTCTTGATGCACACACATATATATACAAATGTTGGAAAAATATTGTTTTGCTTATAATTTAGAATCTGCGAAGGCTTGAAAGGGCCCATGAGTCTTCTCATCATTGAGGCGTTCTATGGAGGGTCCCATAAACAGCTGGTGGATCTGCTCCAAGAAGAGTTGGAAGACTGTGTCCTTTATACCCTGCCTGCAAAGAAATGGCATTGGAGAGCACGGACGTCGGCTTTATACTTCTCCCAGAACGTTCCCGTCAGTGAGCAGTACAGGTAATTGGAGCTCGGGCTGCACCTGCAGCCTGTTTTTACTGTACGTGTTGCTTCTGTTGGCATCTATGAGATTTTCGCCAGCCGTGGCATTGGTCAGTATGGCTACAATAGACTCAGCAGAGCAGGAGAGTTCATTTACACTCTGAGGACAGCTGGCTGGTAGAACAGTGGTCCCTTTAGAACCTAAAAGCCTTCTCTCATCTGTCTTGTGATGGTATCACATGCATGTGTGTGGGTGTGGATGACATTTTTGGCCTCAGAGGAGAGTTGATTTGGGGCACGTTTTTTGTTGGTGTTGTTCCATAACCTCCAGTGTCTCTTGTAGTGAGTGTGCTGTTTTTGGTTAATTTATTGTGTCTGCTCTGCACCAGGAGCTAAGGCTGAAAAGGCAGATGTGACCACGGTTTGTGCCCTTAAAGCTTTAAAGACTATTGAGGTAGAGATGGACTTGCAGGTGCAAAGTGAGCGTGAAAAATGGAAGAATTAATTTTGACTGTGACAAAGTGGAGGTGGCTTTCTAGAGCTGGTCAACCTTTGTTTAGTCTTCAGGGATGAATAGATTTGGGGCACATAGGAGTCAGTTCTGAATTCTAATCAGTTAGGAAGTGGGAACTAGGGGTACCCAGTAGAGATTCTTTTGGGACTAGAAAGATGAATGAGAAATAGTGATGACGTTCGATGGGGAACAAGTAGAGTACTGAACATCCTGATCTTTTTATTCTCTGTTGGTATAAACCGTCTTGTGTCTCCTGCTTGGTAAACTGTGGGAGGTTATCCTCCAGTGTCATAAAGATCTTCTCTTCTTTCCATTCTGGGGCCCTTCCGTGTAGAACGGCATTGGTGTAAGCAGCACTATTAATAATGGATAGGGAAGACAGATTGTTGGAGACAGGGCACGTTGTGGGCTGCCGTGCTCACCATGCCTTCAGCAGTTGCATCTATCTGTTGCTGCTTGTAAGGTGGAACAGTCACAAGGGAGACAGTAGCTTGGGATTTAAATGTAGGTTACTGTTCTTCAGAGTAATAAGGGGGATTCAGAGAATAGCCCATTTCATGTATGAAAACCATGCATCATGTCTGAACATTCGGATGATCAGGTGGAATAGCAGTGAGCACTCGGGTCACTTTGCTTGGGATTATAAAGGTAAAATTCTGTTTGGGGGCATATTAAGAATTTATTTTTCTAATCAAAAGTGTATTTTCCCTTCCATAATTTAATGTTTTATATTCTGATATCACTAAGTGAATATGGTTGATGGATAGTATTAGAAATTTCAATGAGTATATCAATATAAAAGTTCTAAGGGCAATGATAAGACTGTTGCTATGTTATAATATGACTGTTTATAGTTGCTTTCACAACTCTTTTAATTGTGTATCATGGCACCAAATGTATTGTCTTACTTAGGGTCAAGTGATCCCGTTGACTCTATGACATGTTTTCATTTAACGTTATTTGATATAATGCATTTCTACAATGATTTGAACATTGAAACGAGCCGTTTCTCTATCTGCTGTTAGATTTCATTTTGATAAGGCAGTTTTTCAGCATGAAATTGTTGTGTCACAAACGTATGTGTGTGGAGAGCATGTGTGCAAACCCTCCTGTGCAATGGCTTCTCCACTGCTCGTGAGGCCCAAAGCAATGAGGATCAACATCACAGCGTTTGCTGAAGCAGTCTTCCTGGGGAGGTGGATTGCTGTAAGATTGTGCTGTAAAGGTTTACTCTCTGATAGTCACAACCTACAAGGCCCAGCAGTGGTATGTAAGATCTTTCAAGGTCGGTCATCTAAGCTGTGCAGATTAAGCTAATCAGACTTCACTAAAAGATATACCTCACCAGTTGAACCAGAGTTATATTTGACCAGTGATAACTTATCTACTCTTTTGTAATACTTTTGGAAAAGTAGCAACAGCTTGAAAACGTACAGAGTTAAAAAAATATGCTCACTCAACCCCACATTGAAGTGTAAGAAAAGTCTTTTGCTATACCAGATAAATCTGACCTCCGTGGAGACTTCTAAAGATATGAGGAGTTTTTGCCTCTTAGATAGTTAACTCTCTTTGTACACTTGGGAGATGAAATCATCACAATTCAGAAAGCAGCAGTATTACATACAATGCAAAATTACTCGGAATAGGTAGGGACTGTGTCTGATGAAAGAGACCATGAACATAGGTAAACACATTATTTTTCTCAGCTTCTGTACATACAGTCATTATTGTCTTGAGCTTCTTATGCAGAAAATATTTTATTACTAACAGAATAAATGCTTCAGCCTAATTACTCAGTCCGATTCTGCTTTATTTTGGTAGCTAGAAGAATACATCATGGGTCACATTTGGAGCTATTTAATTTTATCATAGATTACAAAAGCTCCACGGGTTATTTTTCCCAAAAGTAGTTGGTAATGATTGTTCCTGAGGTTATATTAAAATTTCCCCTTCTGGAAACCACAAAATGCAGAAAAATGTCTCGAGGATGGGCCTTAAATTTCATATTCTGAAATGTATGAGTCATTTGTCCCAGGATTAGCATTTTGACTTTCTTAGTTATACCTACCTAGAGTAGGCATCAAAGATATTTCACTCATTTTTTTTCTTTACTGAGCTGAGACAATCACTGTTACTTAAAATCATTTTTTTTCTCTCTCAGCAGCTTGCAATTATATTTTTCATTCCATCCGAGGTACTGTAGCAGATTCTGATCATTGGCCACTTAACAGCCCTTCTTCCTTGTTAACAGAATCACACTTGTCTTTGGAGTGGCTAAGTACCCAGCCCCTGGGAGTGAAGCATGATTGACCTGAGTTGGTCATTATGATCCCGATCTCTGCCCAATTTTCCCAGCTTTCCTTGCAGTTAGTGCTGGTTAGTGAGTAGGTTTTGGCAAATTAGACTTAAGTGGATGACTTCTGGGGGTTCTTCCAACAAAGTTTGTTTTGTTTTGTTTTTAGTTGTGAAAGGAGGAAGCCATTTTCCTTTCCTGCATTTGACAGTGGTTGTGATGTCCACAACCATGACATGACAGCATGAGGACAAATTACCTGGGCTGCCAAAAATGGCTGATGGAAGGCTGGAAAGAGCCTGGATTTGACTTCTATTTTGGGCAATAGAGCTACCTAGTCACCTGAAAACCTCTCATCTCTAGGAATGATTCATAAAGTGTAACAATTTTCCTTTTTTTTTTTTTAAGATTTTATTTATTTATTGGACACAGAGAGAGATCACAAGTAGTCAGAGAGGCAGGCAGAGAGAGAGGAGGAAGCAGGCTCCCTGCTGAGCAGAGAGCCAGGTGCGGGGCTTGATCCCAGAACCCTGGGATCATGACCTGAGCCGAAGGCAGAGGCTTAACCCACTGAGTCACCCAGGCACCCCAACAACTTTCCTTTTAAGTCTATAGCTAAGCAAAGTAAGAGAGGATCTGAAGAAGGATCTGGAAATTAGAGTGGTAGCTGGCGTTGAAGCTCTGGCTGCCTATTTTCATAAAGGGGACCGGTTAACTTAGGTGACATTCTGAAATGAAATATCATACAGCTTTGACCTGAATTAGGAAGATTTCTGTGTGCTCTCATGGGAACCTCTCCAAGACATTTTCAGTGACAGAAACTAAGGTGCTAGACAATGTTATTGGTATCGAGAAAGGAGGTGATGAGAACAGCAATGGAAGAGTGCAGAGAACAGTGGTTTGAAGTTCAGCATGGCAGAGGAGGTCAGTGCCCACCCGTATCCCTCCGACCTTCCCTTTCACAGCACCCTGGCCAGCTCTCCGTGTCCGCGTGTGCAGCTCTTTGAGGGAGCAGCTGCTCTGCCCTGCTCGCAGCGGGCTGTGAGCAGCCCTCCACCAATGATCTTCGCCCCTTGGATGAAATCATTCTGGTGTGTGTGCAGGAGAGGAATCGTTAGCAAAGGTTCCTTAAAAACCCTGTAAGTCAGAAAATGTGCAAGCGTAATTCTAAATAACTCCTGGGTCACAGGAGAAATCACAGCAGATAATAAAAAATAGGACTGAATCATAATGAGCATATTGTATATCACAATGCAGGTTGTATCTAAATTGACCGTCACAGCCACATCATCTTTAATAAATTTATTTTTATTATTTTTTTACTTATGGTATACAGGCCCTCTAAAGCTTGTGACCCTGAGTAAGGACCCTCTTACTTGAATCTAGGAGTAGTATTGGGAAGGAAGGAGTAAAAAGAGTGAAAAATAGTGAAGTGAAAGCAAATGAAAGTGGAGATGAAGAAACTAAGAGTTACTTTGAGATAATAAAATGGATAAACACAGGCATGATTTTTTTTTTTAATTTATTTGACAGACAGAGATCACAAGCAGGCAGAGAGGCAGGCAGAGAGAGAGAGAGGAAGAAGCAGGCTTACTGCTGAGCAGAGAGCCCGATGTGGGGCTCGATCTCAGGACCCTGGGATCATGACCTGAGTTGAAGGCAGAGGCTTTAACCCACTGAGCCACCCAGGTGCCCCCAGGCATGATTTTTTTAAGGCACAAATAATTTTTGGAATTATGTAGCCGTAGACCTGTGGATATGGCACAGATCAATAAAAAGGGGAAATGCTCTTAATAGTTTTATGTCAATAGAGATGAAACCTTAGACAAAAGAGCGAATTTCTTAGAGAAACATAACTTACAAAACCTCACTTAAAATGAAACAGAGGGGTGCCTGGGTGGCTCAGCAGTTAAGCATCTGCCTTTGGCTCAGGTCATGATTCCAGGGTCCTGGGATCAAGTCTCCCACAGGGATCCTTGCTCAGCAGGGATCCTGCTTCTCTCTCTGCCTGCTCTGCCTGCCACTCCCCTTGCTGCTTTCTCTCTGTCAAACAAAATAAAATGAAACAACCTTTAAAAAAAGTGAAGCAGAAAGCCTGAATGGAATTATAGTGATTAAAGATCATGCATTAGCTAAAAATTTACCTACTACAAGACTGAGGCTGGGTTTCTGAGCAGGGTTGGTTCACTGCACTGGGGTCTCCTTGCCTCTTTCAAAACCTGTGTTACATGAGATTGAGTCCCTGGTGTTCTGGGTTTTCTGTTTCTTGTACCCACACAAGTCTTAACTGTTAGTAAATGCTGATTATCGTTATGATACCTTTTACTTCCCTACCCAGCCCCCCTACTCTCCCCCAACCTCCTCCCTCCCGCTTTTTTTTTTTAATGACCAAAGAGGGGCAAGGAAAGCAAGTAGTTGGATAGGAGTTAAATTGAAGGACAGTTCAGTTGGATCAAGCAACGCCTACAGTGAAATTAGAGCTTATGGTGATATGTGGCTGTTGATAATTCTGTTTGATTTCCCATAGTCTTGAATGGTTTCGTGATTGTGGCCTTTCACTAAGCAGGTTCTCTTTCAAGGAATGTGTGAATTTTTTTTCCTTCTTAAATTCCCTGTGAAACATTGAATGTCACTTTCTTTGGGAAAATGAACATTTTTAGCTGATATGAATTACCTATGCATGTTTGTTGTTTGTAGCTAGCCCTTGTGAATAAAGGTATGGCTAAACTAGTGGGTACAGGTGAATTAATACAGAAGGTGGTGGTTTCTGAAACAGTTCTTTCGTAGATTAGTAATATAAATTTTTCTTTACTTGATAGTTATGTCGTGTTTTGAATAGTTAACTTTTGTGAAAAACACAACTTTCTGAATAACATATTAATATTTTAATCATAAAAGTTCTTTTATTAAAAGATGCATTTCTGAATAATTTAGTATTATTTTCATTATGAGAATGCCTTTTTATTAGTGTCTGACATATTTGGGAGTATAAAAGTAAATGACGACTTAATAAGAATTTGTAGGTAAGTGGGTTTACAGATAAGTTTTGTGTAGATAGGGCAGTCATTCGACATCTTTGTAGTAACCAGAGCAGGATTTCATGGGGGTAAGTGATAATAATAATAGCTAACATATTGAACACTTACCATGTGGTAGATATTCTACAATCCTGGAAGCTCGATATGGTTTTTCTGGTTTTACGGAAGAGGAAACTGAGGCTTAGAAAGTGAAGATATTTGCAATGGGTTACCCAGCCAGTGGTGGGTATGTGGTTGGAGTTCAAGTCTGGGTACCTACAGAGGCCATACAATGTTCTTTATAAGCCCATGCTCTTAATCACTATGCTATCTTAATTCCCTGCCCACTCAGAATAAACTAGTGAAGGGGATTAAGCCTAAGTACCTCTTGATTAAAAATATATGACTGAATTTTAATATTAGAAGTGGGTGTGTGCTTATTCTGATCTTGAGCAGGATTATAGCTCCTGAATCTTGTTGGAGACGGGAGGTTGGAAACCTGGAGGCTTTCTAGGTCTGGGACTCTGTGATGTTCTCATTTTTCCTCAGGGCATTTGCTCTTTAGTTTTTGGCCATAGAAATTATAAGTCATTTGAATTTTCTTCTTTTGAAATCCAAATAAAAAAGACAAACGATGGATGCTATATAAAAATCACAGGGTATGTTCATGAATACAAGCCTAACTTTCTCTAGGATGTTCACCTTCAGTCCTACATTATCCTTAAATGGGTCTACCCTGAAGTTCTCTACTTGGTTTATGAACTTGATAGAGGCAGCATTCCAGTACTGACTAGCTCACTTCCTGTATAGCATTACCAGTTGTATATACTTGGGGTTTGGATGATGTTCCTACACCAGGTAAATAATACTGTCAGTAGGTACAATGTAGCATCCCATAATCTCAGCAATATGGGACTGTTCTGTTTATGAGAATTGGTTTCGACCTTCCCCACTACTGTTGCCCACTTCACCGGCTTCCCTATAATAGGCTGCCTAATGGCGGGATTTTCTTTTGGGTTGTTTTCCTATCAGCCTTGCTCTCCTCTCTAGACAGTGCACACCAGAACTTTCCAGAATTTGCATAGCGCTTAGAGCTTCATCTACAATATTTCCTCTCAATGAAATATCTTCTGCATGAGAGTAGCCTGTAGTTTAGCCATCTGGACTTTATGTTGAAAACATAGTTGACCACTACACTACAGAGAGAGAATGATCCCGTAAACCAAAGAACTACTCGTTCAGTCAGTCTCTGTCTCTCTGCCTCTGGATGCTTCTTTTTCCTCTCACTCTCTTCTCTCTCTCCTTCATATCCACACACACATGTGCACACACACAATGACCACTGTTAATTACTCTAGCGACTTCTTCACTGCAAAACTGGAAATTAACCCTGTTACTGAGCTTCCTGAAGTTTGGTTCTCATGCTACATCTTTTTCTACTTTTCTTGATATTCCTTTGTCCGTGCTCTTGGGAAGTAAAATATTCCAGTGTCAGGAAAAAAAAATTTTTTTTTCCTGTTGTGGAGTTTGTTAGTTACTCTCACCACAAGCTGCTAATTCAGAAGTGTTTGTGTTGGTAGTAGCATGCCTTGTGAAGCCACTGGTTCTAAGGAGTTAGGCATGGCAGGGCAACTTCAAGGGCAGAGTGGATTTTTCACATCTCTTCTAGCTTATTAAAAAAAAAAAATCACACGTAAGAGTTTGTAACCCCCAAGTAAAGGTATATATACATATATGACATTATTTCGAAGAGACTCTGCATCTAAAAGATTGTTAAGGGTAAATCTCCCATACACTTACCCTTTGAAATTTGACAGCTCTATTTTAAAATATAAACTGAATATTATTATTACACTTTAGAGAGGAGAGAAAAATCATTATTTTTAAGGAATGAAATGGAAAAGGCAGAAAATCCCCAACACCCCCAGATGGGTACAAGAGGTACTATTGTGTAAAGGAGCTCTGGCTGTAGGGTTAGGGCCTTCATAATTTTGCTTTTGGAAGCAATGTGCTTATTTTTGACCTAACAGTCCGAACTGTGAGTCTGATCTTAGAGTGCTTCTAATCTAGTTATTTTTAGGTCTTGAGTGTCTTCATTAGGGTTTATCTCCACGGCATGTAAAAAGCCATTAGGAAATGAAAGGCATTTTTGTTGTATTTCCATCCCAACATTTTTTTGAATTTATTTATATTTGAGAAAGTTCTGCTGTTACTAAAGTCTTAGTCAATGACAAGATGTTCTGCCTATGGCGCTGTCTAGGGTGTGCACAGGTATTGGTCTCAGACTTACTGTGTTTGGAGCCTATAGAGCTATGATACGGATACTCTGCTACCCTTCTTCAAAGTCTCCCCTCTTAAGGAAGCTTTCACGTTTGCCTCTTCCCTTGAGATCCAGTGTGGCTTCCTAGCTGCCTTTGGACACGTTGTCCTATCCATTGAATGACTAATTTTTGTCCAACTGTCCTTTGTTTATGGTCTTCTGTGGTTCACTCACATGACGGACCTGCTGGTCTCCTGACCAGCCAGCCTACAGAGAGACACTGTACGCAGAAGGCAGGAACTGAATCAGGCGTTGTGCTCACAAGACCATTCATGTCCCATTCATCTTTATATCTTCCTAAACAGAATCCTATATTCTGCTGAGTTTCTTCCTGTAAACAGTCTCTCCTATATTCCTATATGTTCACTGTCTCATGCTGGTAATAAAAATGTAACACTCCCCCATTTTAAGAGAAGTTCCAAGTGACCAAATATATGAAATGGAGAGGACTAGGCGTGGGGTGGTTTTGCCAGAAACCCCCCAGACTAATTATCTTTTGGCTCTTTTCCAAGTTGGTTTCCAGTTTTTCTTTTTTCCCATCAACATTGATTAAGGGCTTTTGCATTAGAGACAGTAACACTAACACTGGCAATGTCAAACCAAACATGGCAAATTTGGACATGGTAAGCATTTAGTAGACTCTGTTGACCGAAAGGATGCTTAGTCCTTTATCCACTTGCTAACACTCAGAGCCTTGAGGAAATGATCCCTGATTGAAAACCATCAGTGACTTTGTACTGTGTATGTAAAAATCCAGATTACACATGGTGTCTGCTGGGCCCTGCCCATCTCTGCAACTTTCTCTCCACCCCGGTCATCTCATTGTTCTGCTCTAGTAGTGATGGGGGGCCTGGTTCACTGGCTCTGAAACCTCAAGGTCTTTCCTGCCTCAGGTTTTCTCAATATTTGTTGGTCTCTTAGCTGGCCACACTACTTCATGCCACCTCCCTAGACCCTCTGCTTATTTTTCCCTCTCTTTAAAGCCTGAGCTAACATTTCACCTGCTCTGAGAGGCCCTCCTTGACTACCATATCAAAACCAAGCCCTCGAGTTTCTGTGTTCTTTTTCTTTCCTCTGTGATTATTATTATAGTTATTATTATTATATATTTATTTACATAAATATATAAAATATATAAACATTTATATAAATTATATTATAATATATAAAAGATATACATATTAGGTATATAACATATTATATATAGATAATATAAATATATAAATATAAACATTTATATAAATGATATAATATTTATACATCATTATAATACAATGATTATTATTATAATAATCATGATTATTTTGTTTGTTTGATTTTTTTTCCCCTTTTTCTTTATGCCACAGGTTTTAGGATGATTTGTGGCATATTTGTCTTCTTTACCCAGGGCCTAGCATGCTGCCTTGTAGATAGCTGTTATTGAGTCAATATGGTTGAATGAATGATTCTATACCTGTGTGTTTGAAAACACAAACAAAATATGGCTGTAATTGACTTTGCTAAACTGTTAATTTTTTCCTGCTTTGGGCACTCCTCCTTCCCTGTGTTTCGGGTTATCACCTCTTCTACACAGAACCGCTTAGAGACATTTAAGGGCCTATGTGCCTCAGTTTTATTTTATTTATAAAATAAGGAATTCCATACATTTTTACTCACTTACTTTTATGGGTTATATTAATCATATGGTGAAATTAGTCATTGTCCATTATGTAAATTTTGATAAAAGAAAATATAATTTTCTGGAATTTCCCCTGTATGAAAGTGTTTCTAGGAAAAAAAAAATATTTTTCAGTTCAGGAAACTTTATAGAATCTAGAGTATACCTGTGATATTTTGTGAAATTTCACATGATTGTATTTTAAGGCTTTTTAATTTTAGCTGTGGTCACCCATGAACAGTGTGGCCTTTTAATTTATAGTGTGGAAACTATGGGATAAATGAGAGATTAGAATTTGGCCCAAAGATATATTTTGCTTGGCCACTGCAATTACTTAAGCAGTTTTAAGTTTTTAATACTTTTAGACAGATAGACATTCTTTGTATTGGTCACAATAGCATAACTAGTTGCCATTGTTTTATTCTAATGTGCTTCTCAAGTTTATGTTACTTAGCTGATCTGTTTAGGTCATTGTGTTTGTAGCTTCTGGCTTAGAACTTGTCCGAGAATGAATCTTTAAATGCTCTTTAAAAAAGCACATACATATGTATATGTATGTGTTTTTTTATATATATATTTAAATGTACATATACATAAAAGAATTTACTAAGAGAATATGAATCATTTGTTTGGAAGAAATGACATATTATACGACAGAAACCAACAGTCCTGGGTTTTAATCTCAGCTCTGACATAAATTAATTGTTTAGCCTTGGAAAAGTCATTTTTTAACATTATAATCTTATTTTTTTTTCACTTGTAACTGAAAGTTTGGCTTAATCTTTTGAGTTCCATGATGTCATTAAAAAGGGATTAAAGTCAAGATCAAGATTCAAGAAATTTTGGGTCGCCTGGGTGGCTTAATTGGTTAAGCATCTGCCTTTGGCTCAGGTCATGATCTTAGGGTCTTGGGATCAAGCCCCACATTGGGCTCTCTGCTCAGCACGATCTGCTTGTCCCTCTCCCCCTCTTCCTCCCCACCACTTGTGCTTTCTTTCTCTCTCAATTTCTCTCTGTCTCTCAAATAAATAAATAAAATCTTTAAAAAACAGAGAGATTCGAGAAATTTTCACACAAAAGACAAATTCAGGGGTGCCTAGGTGGCTCAATTGGTTGGGTGTCTGCTCTTGGTTTTGGCTTAGGTCATGGTCTCTGGGTCCTGGAATGGAGCCCCATGTGGGGGTCTGTGCTTAGCATGGAATCTGCTTAGGATTCTCTCTCTCTCTGTCTCTCTGTCTGCTTCTCAGCACCGTGAACCCTCTGCACACACTCACACTCTCTCACCCAAATAATAAATAAATAAATTTCTAAGAAAAAAGAAAGACTAATTTGTAGTCTCTCTCATTCAGCTTTGTTATGAACCACAGCTTCATTTAATACAGGATTTATTTCATCTTATTTGTGTATCTCCTTGAATTTTCAACTTTTATCTTTAGAGACTTTTGGGGAATAATTCTTTCCAGTAGTGCTTCTGTCTTTGGAGTCGCTCTGTCGGATGTGACTTATTATTAGTTTGGAACTCCTGTTCCAGCCTCAGCATTTTATGATTGTTTGCCTTTTCATGCTACTGTCTGTCTTGACAGGTTGTGGACACTAAACACTGGACCCATACACTGAACACTGTAGAACTGACACAGAATAGTTAGTACTGCAGTGAGGGCAGCAGTCACCATGGAAAGACAGAGGAAGGGGTTTATTTCTCATTCAGCAAATTCTGAGGTACAACTAAGAGGATGTTATAGATTTTGATAGATGGAGATGAAATATAAAAGTGCTATAGGAGAAGGAAGCATTGTACTAATGCAAAGGTACTAATGCAGGGAAAGTTGGAAAATGTAATCTCCAAAATCTTGGTTTAGTATGAACATGTTCTGAGGTAGGAGGAGTTATGGAACGTCAGTTTGGGATGATAAGGCAGATTTCGTCTAATTTGTGTATACCTGTGAATTCATGGGTAATAATAATTTGAGAAGCTGATACTTTAGACTATGAGTATCTTTATTTATTGCAGAACTTTATTCATTGCACATAATAGAACTTTATTTATTGCATATGATAGAAACCCAATTCAAAATCACTTAAACATAAAGGAAGATGTATTTGGGCCACCATATAACTGAAATTTCCAGAGTGGTTGACTCTAGGCACTGCTGGATCCAGTAGTCAGTGATATCATTAGACATTTTTATCTTCTTGTCTCTGCTTTCGTCTGGTTTGACTGTATTCTGGAGCAGCCTCTCTCCATATGGATCTCCCCCAGAGCTAAGTTTATATTGTACCAGTTTAGTTACCCTTTTTGAAAGAGAGTACCTCTCTCAGCAGTTCTAACTAAAGTCCCAGATTGACTGAAATGACTTTCTTAAAAAAAAAAAAAAAAAAAAAATCACGTGATCTCTGAGCTGTGAATTTGGCAAGAGGCCCTTAATATTGTGATTGGCCAAAATGGGGTCAACCCAATTCAAACCATATGAATTGAGTACCAGAGAGCAAAAGGGAAATTATATTGCTGTTATTTGAAGAGGGATAAACAATGCTTTGTAGGCAAAAACATGGTGAGTTCTACAGTCATACATGGGAATGAGGTAAGGTAAACTGCGCAGAAAACAATTATAATAGCACGGTAGTAATGGAGACCATGGATGAGGGTAGAAATGGTCAATGGATCCTAAAATCTAATGGAGAAATAGTTTCTGAAGAAGAACAATGATAATAGGAATGGAAAGTAGCCAAGGACCTAGCAATATGAATGAAATTTGTTTTGAAATGGATAAAGGGATTAAGAGGTCAAAACTTCCAGTTATGAAATAAGTAAGTCAGGAATGAAAAGTACAGCATAGGGAATTTAGTCAATAATAATGTAATAGACTTACTGCCGTGAACATCTTATAATGTATCTAATCACTGAGATACTATGTTGTACACCTGAAACTAATATTATATGTCAACTATACTTTAATTGAAAATTTAAAAAATTAAAGAATTTGTGTTGTTTTGTTTGTTTCATTTCATTTCATTGTTAGAAAATTTGTCTAGGCTCTGAACTGAAGTTTATCTTTGTCTTGTCCGTGAGAAAAGAACTTGAGATACAAATTAATTTAGTCTAAGAGATCATAGTTAAACTACTTTGGTGGTTATAATTATTTTTAAAATAGCTTTGCGAATTGTAAATCATTCCTATTAGCCCATTAAATTGGATCAGTCGGTTTATTTTGGCAGCATTTTAAGTTACTCCATGTACTTAAAAATAGCAAAACTTCCTTTTCTTTAAAAATGTAATGTAATACTGCTCTTTTTCTATTAAAATTAAATACTATGTATATATAATGCATATGACATATACATATATGTGCATGTATGTGTATATCTCATATAGTCACAAATAATCAGGAAATGATTGATTACCTGGTATCAACTTTTCAAAGTTATCTCCCCTCTCTCCCCCACTAGAATCAGATATTAAGTGCTTCCTTAGCATTCTTAGATTATACTAGATCTCAGAATGAAAATGAATGAGTAAATTGTGGTTGTTCTCCTACTTAGTATCCAGTTCAGAAAAGCCAGCCTCTTTTTCAGTGGTCTGAACTGGTAACACATGCATTTGAAGAATATATCCTGTGTGCCAGTCACAAATAATAAAAATGTGAATAAGGCAGTATGCTTTAGGAACTAAATTTCATCTCTTGGCTATAGTTCTGTTTCTTTTCACTCCTTCTTTCAGGTTTTTATTTATTTTTTTAGTAGTATTTGGACAATGTTCACTTGAGTCAACTTTTCTAAAGCAGTCATAAACTAAAATGTTTCTAGGGAAATCCCCCACACTTAGTAACCTATCTTTTAGTACAGTAGTAGATATGAACTATAGGGGATTTTTAGCCCACAGTTTCTCTGTGTATCCAAGATTGAGATATTTATTTATTTGTAATACAAACTGTTTTGATGGGCTCCAAGATTTTCAGAAAATGTAAGTGGGGGAAGAATGTGAGCTAGTTTTTGTCACTTTTCCCCCTTTCATCATAAGCTTTTAAATACAGTGAAAAAAAATTTCATGAATTCTGATTATATTAAAGACATTTATTATTTATGTGTCTCTGTGTGTGTGTAGCATTTTTATTTTGGGTTTTTCATTCAGATGTAGTGATTCTTAGCTTTCATTTTGTAACCTTGCTGAGTTTCTTCAATTTTCTCAAAGGGAATTTGTAACTTTTTCAAACAGAAAAACATCAACTCACTTTTATTGAGAAAAATGTTTTTCTATACATAACATTTTATAAGAGGATTGTTGCCAAGAAACCAAGCAGTAGCTTAGTGCCATTGCTGTGAAGGTTTAGGAGTCCTTGACACTTGGCAATTGGTAGAAATGAAGAGACTGTAACTCGGGAGTTCATAAGGAGCGATTAGTAGAGCTATGTAATCATTTTAATAGAAGTATTCTTATTTTTGCCAGGTGTCCAAAGATATTTAATGATAGTCCTATTTTATTTGCACTGTTTTTTTTTTTTTTAAGATTTTATTTATTTATTTGACAGAGAGAGATCACAGTAGGAGAGAGGAAGGGAAGAGATCACAGAGAGAGAGGAAGGGAAGCAGGCCCCCCGCCGAGCAGAGAGCCTGATGTGGGACTCGATCCCAGGACCCTGAGATCATGACCTGAGCTGAAGGCAGCGGCTTAACCCACTGAGCCACCGAGGCGCCCCTGCACTATTTTTTGAAAACTATAAGAAAACTAAGGGAAACAGAGGTTCAGAATTGAGGTCATGTTTGCTCTGAAATTTGAGTAATGTTTATTAGGTAAGTAGCGTTTATGTAAGTAATTATTTTCGTTGTCTGATTTTGGTATTTAGAAATGGGAGAACAAAGATGTCACATACATAGGCATCTACACAAGAAGTAGGAATAGTGGCAGTTTTAGAATCGAGCTACCTGGAAAACATTTGTGCTTTGGAAACCTGATCTTAATACTTGTATTTTTTCAATCACTTTTATTTTAGATAAAATGCTGGCAGATGGTAGTGATCCACTTGAGCAGTGCTGAGTTTTCTTTATTTTTTTCCCCTGGAAAAAAGCTTCCAGAAAACTTTTGTTTTTTTAATATGTGTAGCATGCATATGTTTTACATGTATTAACCATTATTAAAAATGCAGTTTGTAATTAGATGTCTGAAGCTGAGAGGAGCTGTGGTGAAGACCAGCCTTTTAGAAAATTACTGAAAAAGGAAGTTTTAAAGAAAAGGCTCTTCATTTTTGCTGTTGCATCCTTTAGCATTTCCAGCCCCCAGAAACTAAGGAATTTACATTATCGATGTTTCTCAGCTATTTCATTTTAGGATGTCACTGGATAATGTCATTTTTGATGAGAAACCCTTAAGTTATTGATGATGTCAAAACTTGGAGAATTCAGATATTTACATTCTATTATTACCTCTTCTGTATTATAGCAAAGAAGTTAACACTTCTGTTACTTAAGGATTTAAGTTTTTGGTGGATCTAAATAGTTATAAACTTGATGTCTCAGATGTTAGGAAAATTGTAGGTAATCTCTAAAGTAATACATTGTATTCTGTTTTTTTTCTTTTCTTTTCTTTTCTTTTCTTTTTTTTAACTTTTTAAAATGTAGGGGGCGACGGGGAAATCCCTTCTCTCCAAGTTTATCTACGTGAGTCACCTGAAATATTCCTTCTAATAGAGTATAATGACAAGGTGCCATTTGAATCAGTATTTCCATATTTGCAATTTAGAATATTTAGTCTGTACTTGTCAACCTTTATCTACATTTCTGTTTTACTTTTCATTTTGTCATTCAATATTTTTTCAGCTGATAAGCACACCTAACCAAGAGGGACTTCTGGTTTTTATTGACATGGACTGTCCATTGTTCTCCCACTTATTTTACCTTACTGACTGCTGTGGTGTTTGCAGCTCCAAACTACAGATTAGGCACATGTATATTGACTCATTCTGACACAAATATTAGGCCACAATGTGAATTCCTTAAATGTTTGGGCATTCCTAGGAACATATGATGGGTTTTCATTTTCTCTTTTGTACCCATTTAGACAGTATTACAGAGTAGCTCTGAAAGAGGGAAAGAGAACTGAACTAGAAGTCGGGGGAGTCAACTTCAAGACCTAGTTCAGTTGCTCACTTGCATAAGGGCAAATCACTCATTGTCTATCTTCATCTACAAAATGATGACAGTTACAAATAATATTCTTCCTGTTTATCTTTAAGATTTGTTATGAGGATCAAATGAGATAATGTTTTAAGAATATCATGTTAACTCAAGAGTAAGATATTATTGTAAAGTTTGAACAGTTTTAGGTAGAATTTGTACTGTTCTTCTGTGTGTCTGATTTTCTCTGAGTATTTTTTTTTTTTTTTTAGTTATTCAATCTCTAGACTTTAGTTTGTCTGATTTAAAATATATGTAAAGAGAGATGACAAATTTATCTGTTTTAAAATATAAGTAAAGAGAGATGACATAATTTTTTTTTTTTTTAAAGATTTTATTTATTTGTCAGAGAGCGAGACAGAGAGAGCATAAGCAGGGGGAGAAACAAACTCCCTGCAGAGCAGGGAGCCTGATGTGGGACTGGACCCCAGGACCCTGGGATCATGATCTGAGCTGAAGGCAAACGCTTAATGGACTGAGCCACCTAGGTATCCCAAATTAATTTTTTTTCTCCCCCCCAAATTAGTTCTTTAATAGAAACATAATGTTTGAAGAGTATCTGGCCCAAAGCCACAGTATGCTGCTACATTTGTTCTTCCATCAGATGGTATATAGTGAGAGAGTAGGAAGAAATTGTAGAGGAAGTATTTTTTGTAGATTTTTAGCCTCCAGTTTTTGCAATTCTGGTATCAATTTTGAGGTATAGCTAAATAACAACAATCAATGAAATATTTTAGTGGGTAGTGATAATTAAAGTAGAGTCAGATTTATATTTTTGTAATTGGAAAAGTGAGTTAATAATTCACTATTTCTTCATTTTCTTCAACTAACATTTGTGTAATGACTCCTATTCTATAAGGCATTTTGTTAGGTACTTGATTTGAATGTATATTGAAAGAATGCTTGTTTATGAAAAAGGCAGAATGGAAGGTTGTTCAGTTGCATCCTTACTGAGTAATGACTAAAGTGTTCTTAAAGAGAAAACAAGGTATAATGTTGTCTCCTGGATCTAGAGTTGTGATAACCCTTGGTGCTTTCTTATGGAACAGTGGCATTTCCTATCCCAGTGATAAAATGATTGTGACTTTCTAACACAAAGTAGTTATTTCACATATATGGCTTCATCTATTTGTTTAAACCCCAAGGAAAAGAATTATGTGAATATCGGAACATGCAGAATTTTTACATTAGTTTTAATAAAAAATAACAGCTGAACATCATAACTGCCGAAAATTTAGATAAGTGGACATAGATGTTCTAATATTTTTCTTGAAGTTGATATGAATGTTAGGAAACATAATAAAAACTTCTTTTCTTTTTCTCAATAGAAATGGCCATTTTAGGTCAGCTGTGTCACTGGCTACCATATTTGCAGAGATCATTTAGTTTGAAAATATCTTTAAAACTTAAATATGTCAAAAGCTTTTTATTAATAGATAACATTTTTGAGACCTCATGAATATTAGTTTTGTATTTTTTTTTTCCTGCAAAAATAAGCTTTCCCTCTTATTTCTTTCAAACATCTCTGAACGCATTTTTAACCTTGAGAATTGGGGATGAAGGTAATAGGTGCTTCAGGAGAATCGGAGAAGCATTTGACTGGCCTGTTGCACAGAGTGACATCTAGCCTACTCATTCAACCCACTTTTTTTAGGCATTCTATTTAAATTGCTGCTTATACCTCATAAAGGAGTAAAACTCAGATCAACACTCCCAACTACTCTCAAGCCTGCTTTTCAGTTCCTTCCTTCTGGATCCTTCGAAATCCTCTTTCCACCCATTTTTTTTTTTTTTTTTTTTGGCCTTTCACTTCCAACATTTCCTCAGAGCAGCTCACTAAATAACAAACAATTCTGAATAGCTATTAATAATGCTTTAGATTTTGACACTGCTAGACAGTATCACCAATTCCATTTTACTTGGACACTGTTAAGAATGGTGTGGAAACGGCCAGTCTGTGAATGGGTGAGTGGGAAAAGAGAAAAATCTATAAAGTAACAGATAATTAACTCATGGGTTTTTGAACAAGTGAAATTCAAAAGCAAATATCCAAAGTATATTTTAGGGTTACTTTGGTGTCTTATGATATTTAATATTGTCCTTTCCTTGAACTTTTAGAAACAAATATCATCATAAATTTGGGCAGGAAATCATTTGTTACTATTTCTGAGTTCCCTGAGGGCAGAGGCTTTGTCTTTTTCACAACTATTCCCAAGATCTAATTCTTAGTGTTCAGTGAATATTTGTTGGATTAATGAATAAATAATGAAGATACTAAGGAATGTTGATAAAACTTATAAGGCCTATACTTTTTGCTATGTGCAGTGTTTCAGTCATATTTACTTACAGTTAAGAGATACACAGAAGGACAAGGCTAGCTGATTTTACTATTTAGCAGATGATTTACATATTTTACAAATTTATACGCTCCCTATTTTCTTTTCTTCTCTGTTTTCTTATTCTACCCATACCCTGCGTATGGTTCCTGCTCAATACTTTTTTTAAATGTTTGCATGTATATTATGCTTTACTTTTGTATAATTACAGATCTCTTCTTATGTAATTAACTTTCCAGCACAGTGAATAAAATATCTACTTTAGTGGTTTTCACTTTTCTGTTTTGGATTTTTTTTCAAGTAGCAGAAGATAGGAGTTTAATGAGTTTAAAGCACATCAGGTAGAACTTGAAGTGATAAACAGGAGCTACAAGATGGAAATGCTGAGACTTTTCTTTCTCTATGGTGCGATGGCAATATATACAAAATGGTTACCGGTTGTTAGTTTACTGGCAGAAAAACTTTCGAGAGTACAAATGCACTGAGAGAAGTTGGTTTCGTGAGACATGAACTCTCTATGAGGTATTAAATTCTGGACTCTTTTAGAAGTGTGCAGATTATGATGAAGGAAGAGAACAGTAGAGGAATAATAACAACTTATGATCCCTGGAGGTTCACCTATTGGCATTGATACTCGTTTACACGGTCTGCTTTGTAGGAAGAGTATATCACTGTATCTTTTCAGAGAGTATTGCGTGACCTTTGTAGCCCTTTTGAGAATTTTCTACCATGCCATATTAGGATACCCTCACAATTCATCCCTTGTTTTTCATTTATTTACTGTGTTCCTTCACATCACTGAAAACTTTGTCATTGTCTGTGTCTTGGAAATGTCATCAAGTTGACCATCCTCTTGTCCCTTCCTCTCTATTAATATCTTTTCTTACCAAAGAAAGGCCTAAATTGCTTACATTTCAATTCAATATACTGTATATCTATCTTTTTTGCTTTTATAATCATCTGTTTACCACCATTTAATAGATAAGGAAACTGAGGCCAAGAGGTTTAAGTATATTCCAAACACTAAGCAACTAAGTGGTAGAAATGAGATCCAGCCTAGTCCTCTGTGACTCAGTAGCTCAAGTCCATAACTGCTACTCGCCATCACTTCTCTGACAGGTCTTGTGCTGGTAGCCTTTGCTGCCTTCCCCTGATTAGAACCATTACCTCTTGGTATACAACTCAGGTTCTTAGTCATATATACATAACCATGAATTCCTCTCTTCTGTAGAGGATACACTTTCAACATAGGGCAAGATACCATGGAATGCCTTCTCTTCCAATTTAACTTTCCCTCATAAATTTCTCTTCATCTGTTTCTAGTACCTTGGATTCTACTTCACCATCTATTCTACTTCACCACTATTCTACTTCACCATCCTGCTGTCACCACATCCCCAGTTTGAATTAGACACCAGTCAGCATGCTTCTTCTGACATCGTGGCACTAAAGAAGATGGTCTTAAGCAACCATGTGTTGGATATGACCCGGTCCTCATAGCTACAGCTGATTGTGGATGAGATGGCTTGTTACCCAGAAACAGCCACATCACAGCTAAGCATGTAAGCTGTGACATGGTCTTCTGAGAAAAAAATCACTTAAGCCAGTTGGATTCTTTTCTTGGGGATTTGAATGAAGAAATATAGATAAACTGGGTCAGTCAGGGGTAGGATTTGTAGGCTAAGGCTCCTGAGGTGGGACCTGGAGGGACCCTAATGGGTCATATGCCAACTGAAGTTGTAAGAGAGAAGAAACTATCAGGAAGCAAAAATAGATAAGGGAAAACAAAACAGGTGCCAAGAGGGAGGAGATGCCATGAGAAAGATAGCCTGTATCCTGTGTGAAGGAGGTATACAGAGAACAGCTGGTCCCCAGACCTCCTCTAGACGCTTCCTAGTTCTTGTCTCAGTTCACTGTATTTGAGATAACTTCTGCCCCTGTTTCTTGGTCTTCAGAAAGCCTGGCATCCAGTGACTTACTGAATTATTTCAGCTAAGATGAAGTCCCTGGAATGCATACTTTCTAGGTATGATTCTACCCATGTTATGTTTAGTCTGTTATAAAAGGTGCGTTCTGATTTCCTTTGCTTCAGCCATCCCCCCAGCAGTTTTCATGAGTAATAGTACCTTGGGATCGCCTTAATTCAATTATCAAAAGATTTCAGTCACTGCTAGTTATTTTTCTAACAAATAAATTCTTACTCATGTCATTAAAGAATGACCACCCGGTCCTTTCCTTGGGAGGGTTCTATCCATCTTAAGTATATTCTTTATTTTGTTCAAGATAACTTGCTTACCATTGGCATACTATGTTTCCTATGATTGACGGGAATAGATGAAATGGCCACCTTAGAGAATAATTTAAATGCATACACAAATAGAGGGAATAGATGATGATATTTTTAACCCTTTAACAATTACGCATGAATGCCTAAATCTTGTTCTATTTAAACTCTGCCTAGTCCTTTCCCGATGCAGAGTATATTGAAGTAGATTGCATACATTTCATTTGTAGCTCTATGTATTTCACTGGGTACTTCTAAAAGGTAACCTTTCTTAAAAAATAAAACATAACTGCAATACCATTATTACCCTGATAAAAATCCTAAGTAATTCCTTAATATCATTAAATATTTCTAACCTTAAAATATGATATTTCCCATAAATATGACCATATTATATCATAAAAAAAGGGAAGGCACTCTCCCTGAGTCCAGACAATGCTCATGATGCTGTGTATGAATGGTTCCCCAACAATAGCTACCTTGTGTTCACAGAGCTGAAGTATGATGCTTCTTATTTGAGGAATGATAATCACTGTTGATTTAGTGGCTCATTTAGTGTCTTTAATGTTTTGTATTCACTTAGTTTTCCTCTGTATCTTATAGGTTGCATTGCATTATAGAAATGATGCTCTCTGGCATTGTGCAGAAGAAAGCCTGTGCTGCGCAGCCCTGCCTATACTTGGGCCCTGGGCATCGACCTTTTATACTTAAAGACCTTTTAAGTCTTTCTAGTATGCAACCAGGGTTGAGAGTGCTGGTCTAAAGTGTACTATCTGGACTTAGTATGAATAATAGTATTATCTACTGTAATTTTCTTCACCAGTTCAAGATTATAAATATAAATATAACTCAGTAATTCTGTTAGATTTGTTTCATTTGCTGGGTATTTCCTTTCCGTTTTGTTTTGTTACTTTTGAGGGATAATTATAGTAGTATGAAACATTCTGTCCACATAAAAGCTTATTGAAGAGGTTAAATATTCTTGCTAATTAAAGAAAACACTAATTGGACAGATTGCTGTTTTATATTAGTAATCCTAATTTTTAATCAGAGCACATTTTTTTTAAGGAATGTTACGATCTTACACTTTTTTTCCACTAATTGAGTGACTTAAGTATTCAGATTATTATTATTATTATTTTTGAATAGTTGGTCTGTGGATGGGACAGAAACAAGATGTAAAAATTCCTTGCAGTATCATGAGGTTTATAACTCTCAGTCCTTATCCATATTTTTACTGATTTCTAAATCATCTATATATCTATCTATCTACCTACCTAGGTACAGTTATTACATTTACCCAGCATAATATCATTAATTTTCTTTGCACTTTTCATAATTCTACTTATACATTTGACATTAGTATGTCAAATCTTACTTGGTAGGAAAGGAAACTGACATGTTCAGAAGCCAAATGGTTTCTCTGTTTTCAAAAAGCAAATTGGTAGAGTTGGTTAAAATAGTAGCCTCGTAATTTATCTCATTCAAAAACATTACTTTTCAGTGTCATGAAAGCTTAAATTTTAAAAATATTAGGTGTCACCTGTTGTTTGGTTTCACTAAAGCAACATGTTTTCAGGAATTCTTTTAATAACTTTTTAATTTGCTTGGCTATCTTTTATTGCATCAATGTGACTCTCTGTATTAGTTTCCCAAGGCCTCTGTAACAACAGAATTTATTCTCTCACAATTCTAGATGCTGGAAGTCCAAAATCAAGTGTTGGTAAGACTGTGCTTCCTCTAAGGGCTCAAGGGAAGAATCCTTTCTTGCCTTTGGCTACCTTCTGGTTGCTCCCTACAATCCTTGGTGTTTCATGGTGTGTTGCTGCATCACTGCAATCTCTGACTCTGTGGGCACAGGACCTTCTTCTCTGTATCTCTCTGTTCCTTTCCTCTTTTTATGAGGACAGAAGTCACTGGATATGGAGCCCACACTAATCTAGTGTGACCTAACATAACCTGATTACATCATCAGAGACTATACAAATAAGGTCATGTTTACAGGTACCAGGGGTTAGGAGTTGAATGTATCTTTTTTGATACACCACCATCCCACTGCAGCCCAGTACACCATCATCCTTGAATTCACTGTGTCTTTGGGTGCCTGTTACTTGCTAGGTGTTCACTAAATGTTTACTAAATAAAGGACTGCCTGGTGCCGTCATATGCATGCAGTAAGGCAAATTATAGTCATTATTTCTGGAACTAGGACAGTAAAAAATCATACAGCCCATTTGTTGCATGTAAAAGATGATGTGTTATCTTTAGTTTATTGGTAAAAGCAACAAAGAAGTTTGAGTGACTTGACTGTAATCACATAGATGCTGTCCACTGGGTGATAGGTACAAAATTTTTATTGTTTACTTGATATTATTGTCTTCTGTGATACCTCCTTTTTTCTTATTAATTAGTGTTTTTAGATTAATACCTGACATTGAGACGACATGACAGATATTAACATAGTTAGGACTTCAGAGCTCCTCTAATCAAACTGCTGTTATTTTCCATCCGAGAAAACAGAGGTCTGAAAAGGTTAAGTGAGTTGTTGAAAACCAGGGGTAGGTGATGACATTTCTGGGTGGATCCTGAGTGTTTAATATTGAATTCTGTAATTTGAAACTAATGTGGCAAATTTGATAGCACCTAGAAGACACTGATAAAAATCGATAACAAGCTTAAAAATAAATACTGAAAGAATTTGAAATAATTTAAAAGCAAAGATAAGGGGTGATTTAATTAATCAGCAATATTGTTCTCTTGCCACTGAAGGCAAATAGAAAGAAAACAGTCTCAAACACCAAGAAAAGCAGATTCAGGTGTATTTTCCAACTGGAAAGACTGACAGTGGGATTGTTGAGAATTGTCATGGGAAATTTGAAAAGGAATGAGCTCAAAACCGAATGAAAACAAAACCCACACAAATCCACTTATTAGTCTAGTCGTACCTGGAAATTTCAGATTTTTTTCAGATCCACTTCTTTGCATACTTTACTTCTTGACTCAGGCCACATCAGTACTTTCCTTTCAGAATGCAACTTTAAATTTATTTTACAAGGTGAGATTTCCAACCACTGTAGTCACAGTCTTCAGATTTTTGAGTCTGTGGCTCCTCGGTGCCTCGTTTTTCTGTTTCCTATAACACAGGACATGATGTAAATGGTGGCTTTCGATTCTCCGACCTCCAGATTACAGCATAGTACTCATACATCAGAATTCCTCTAGATGAATCAAAGTTTTGTGTCTCCCTGATGCCTTCCAGGGCTGAGGGCAGAAGGAGGAATGTGGTATTCTTGTCTACTGTATTGATCCATCCTCTTCTGGGTTCTGGCATGGCTTTGGCTCGTTGATGGCTTTTCCAGCTGTGAATGAGTGTCACGTCTCGATTGATTTGAATACCTTTTGTGGAGTCGGTTCTGTGACTGACTGACTTTCTTTATGTACTGGATGCTCTGACAAAATCATTTTGCCTGCATGTCACTTGTATGTAACTACATGCTCTTTTCTAGGGACTGCCTTTCTTATGTCTTTGCCTTCCCTTTTTATAAATATAAGCAATTATAAGCTCGTAAGTTTCTATTTTACTTTATTTTAAAATATAATCTAACCTCTTTTCTCTCACTGGCTTTTACAAGCTATCTAAAAACAAGACAATTCAAAAAAAAAAAAAAAAAAAAAAACAACCCAAAATAAATAATTAAGCCTTGCTTGTCAGTGACTGTACATTTAAGTGGCTCTCCTTGGCTTGGAAAGGAGGACAGTTGGCAATCAGAAGGTTCTTAAACCTTCATCTTCCTATTGCATTCAGTGAGAATTTTTTAATACCATCCAATGTTTAACATCTTAAGGCAGCGGCTCTGGGGACTTCAAAGGCAATTATGGTTATTAGCCCTCTTTTTAGTTGTCAAACAGAGTAGCACCTGCCTGTGTTAAGCATTAATTAAGAAGAAAGTGGACATGATGGATTAATTTGGGCCAGTTCAAAATACAAACCATCTAAGCTTTCTAGATGGTGTCTCTGATGGAAAAGTTAGAGAAATTCTTCATTACTTAATTCTACTTATACTTTGTAGGTGTTAGTGTTGGATTTTCTTTAAAATGATAGCTAATCAAGAGTTATACAGACCCCCAGTGGGTAATTATCAAGCCTATCAATATAGATCCATGTATAGCCTAATATATTTACTTTCAGTGTTGTCATTTATTAGCCATAAGATTTGGGAGAAATAGCTTAATTTTTCAGAGCCTCAGTTTTCTTGCCTCTTAAGGGGTTGGGTGAGCCTGGTGGTGGTGTAATAAGGTGGATATTAAGGAGAGCACATATTGCATGGAGCACTGGGTGTGATTCATAAACAATGACTCTCGGAATGTGGAAAAACCAAAATTAAATTTTTAAAAAAGGGACAAATAGTACTGAAACCGTTTAGTATAATGTATATAAGGAGCCTAATGTGGTACCTGGCTATGGGGCACACAGAAGGTACAGTATTTCTTTATATTTGTATTGCAGTGTATAGTTTTCTCACTTACTATATCATCCCGCTGCATCCCTTCTTAAATACAATGCCATTCCCTTTCAACTGAAACTATGAAGTGGTCAGAAAAGATGGTGATTGTACCTTTCTCCTATATGAGAAAGCTATTTTAGAGAATGATTAGTCCACATGGCTCTTTATGCTTAGGTTTTCTAATTTCTAGACCCCCAGAAGCATTATCCTTTTCCCCATATAATTTAAACTTCTGACTTCCTCCTTCACTCATTTAAGGTTCTATAGGGGGAAGGGGTTAAAGGGGCCAAGGCTTTAATGGAGTTCTTGGTGTCTTTCAGTCTGTATGCAAATGAAATAACATATTTAAAGGGCTTTGGAAAATAATTTATAATGCTAAGCGAACATAGAATTGAATGTTTCTTTTAATTATTTTGAGTTATAAAATTTATTCTCTTAACAGTCACATTTTCTGTACTTTCTGGTAGGTTAGAAACATCTAGAAAATAATGAGTTCCAAAAAAGTAAACAAAAACTTCCTATAGCCATTTTCTGTTCCAGTTGCTATGTAAGTCTTGTTCAGATACTTTCTTACTAGCAAATTCTGAATTGCTACTAAGGCTTTTGTTGAAGAATTCCTGAGAATTAGAGTTACTTATTTTTGTTGGAGGAACTAATTTTATTGACATGTGGTAATTAATTAGGAATTATGAGCAAATAATGTAGGGCATTGCTGGATTATCTGTTTTCTCTAAGTTTACTGAAAGGAAACGTTCCCAATAATCATGAACACTTGTAGAAAATCTTGAGAAAAATTGATAGAAAGTACTCTGCTCTTCTACCATACCTGGGATTTAAAAAACAAAGATTGGGCCACATTATGCAGTGTGGTGCATGTTCACTCTATCTGCACGTAGTCCCTTCAATGTAAAGAACTGGGGCAGGTGTTATTAATAAAATATAATAATAAATAACCCCTTCTATTTTAAATAGGGATGCTATTCTGCCAGCTTTGAAGCTCACACATACTCTCTAACTTACCCCAGCTTTTGCTCATCTGGTCTTTAAATGGCTCCTTTCATGTGGTCAGCCCACGAGCCATGCGTACTGCCGCTCAATCACGCCACTGTACGTCGCCATCATGAGGGTGGTTTGCATGATTTGCATTTCCTGTACTGTTTGAGCTTCAATGAGCTCTAAGCGCCACGTTTGAGGAAACCACTGCCAAATAATGCAATGATTTAATGATTTTAGTCAAACCAGATGAGTTTGTGCTGGAGTCAGGCTACCAAGTCTGGGGTGGGGGTGAAGAGATGTTGTCAGGATATCCTATTAAAAAAGGATTCTTCACAATGTCTGTACATGCAAGATGTGAATTTCTTCACAAATCTGGTCATGGAAGAGAAGAGGGTTAGTTTTGGGAGGAGAGTTCTGAAGTGCTGTATGTATGTATGTTACTCTTAGAAAATTTGGTCTTTAAAATTTGAGTTCCATCATGCTGCCAGTGTATTTATTGTGACAATAATAGAGTTTGATGGCATTAATTTCCCAACCACACAGAGTTAAATTTAGTCAAAGTTAAATACATTGATAATGTGCCCCCTTGTCCTTTTAAAAGAAGGCTTGTATTTTATTAAAAAGTGGTTGATAGAAGCTGTCGGACAACTACTACAGAATTGGCATAGTAGTGGGCCAATGAATAGTTACTAAAGTGGGGAAGAAAAAAAAATATGTACCAGATACTAGTCTTCATGAAAAACATAGACAGATGGGGAGACAGACCTATATGATGCCACAAATAGATGAATATCTTGTAAGGATTTCAAACAAATGTTGAAAGATCCAGTGAAATTTTAAAAGTGGGTTTAAAAGTATATCTTGTGCTTATAAATAGTGTATTTATTTCTGCTCACCTGAAGCCCAACCTGTAAATTGCTCATGAAATATTTTATCAATATTAAGCAAGAAGAATGTGGACTGAATCTATATATAACCATGAGATATTAAAATGGATCTCATTAATAACATTGACTTTAATTTCTCTTAGACTTCTTTCTCTCAGATATGGTGTTATAATGCCTACAAGAAAAACTTCAGCAGAAATCCTGTTAACTGTTAATTAATACCAGCCTCAAAGAGTTCCTATTCTTGTTACAGATAATTGAGGAATAGTTATTCTCTTTTCCCATATAATGTATACTTCATAAAAATGCATGTGATAATATGCCATGGATACCGCTCACTGGTTTTTAGTTTAGTACTGGTTCACTCGGTTATATCCTACCAGCCAATCAGGTGTCTTTCATGCATTCCCTACAGCAGTTTGAAGACACTCTAAAGAGGAAGCTTCAAAGCCACAGGTACTTACCGAGGGAAGTACTGTATAACTACTTATGTTAAGAAAAAGCAGGCAACTCGTGTGGCTGGAAAAAATAACATTACATCTGCACTAAAGTGACTTTGCGTGTCGCATGTAAGATGCAACCATTTAAGCCTGAGAACATACGTCGTGTGCTGAGGACTGGAGTGTTGAAGGCCAGCCTTTACTTTCTTTTTAATTGTTTTATATTTTCTTTGCTAATTTCTACTTTTAACATTAATCTTACTTTGATACATGAATTAATCCTGATCTAATGCACAGTTTGGCACTGTTGGATGGTGACTAGAGTATCTGCCCTGGGAAGTCCTGAAGCAGGGAGCACATTTTCCAAAGTGTCTGGGTTTGAAGGGAAGAAAACTTGTCCTCCAGAACCCTTTCAGGTACTCAGCTTGACACACTCACTGATAATATTGGAATGCTGCATTTTAGATAATGTCATAGCTATTATATAGATTATTAAAATTATTATTGCTTATTAGGTAAGTTAGCTTTGAGGACATTAAGCTTATTAATGGAGATTTTAGCTTTATGTAAATACATTCAAATAATGAATACTATTGTACCAACTTTTCTTTGAACACTCTTCTTGGTTACTTAGTTCCTAAGAAACTATTTTTTGAATATAAAAATAAATTGTATTTTTAGATGCTTAATCCCATGGGGGAAAGGAACACATTTTGCATTCATTGTCTTGAATTTATTAAACAATTCTGTAATGCACTCTGTGCATAGATCATGAAAACCACTAGCACACATTTTTCTGACCTCACCAACATAAGCTGCACTCTTGTGGCAATCCCAGCAAATGTGTTTATAAAGATTCCAGAAATAATAGTCTTGTGACTAAATAAGAAACAGAAGCTAAAGCTAAGAGCCAAACAGATACCTATCGGTTTCCTTGAGTTTAATCTGATTAAAAACATGGCTCTCAAAAACATTAAATATAATGTCATGTCAGAGAAGCAGTATATGATAAATATAGTTCATGACAGGAAATCGTTATTAAATCAGCATTACTAGTGAATCTGTTATGGAAATTTCCCTGTAAGTTAGTTAAGACTCCCCCATTTCTCACCTCCAATGCATTGCTGTACTTTTCTGCTTTACTGTTAAGTATATCATTTAGTGGCTGTCACTAATCAGCCACAAACTGTCTCTTCACTTCAACCAGAAACACCAGTATACAGAGTACAAGAGAATCTGAACTGGTCATTGGCCATCATGACCTAAATACGGCAAACCTAAAGGCAGCAACCTTATGACTCTTAATGAGGGCAAGCAGTTGTTTTGAATGAGAAACACAGCGACTTGGTTGAATCTCAGATTGCGGATAGCCATCTAAATTTAAAAATAGTAAAATAGTAATTACTTCACATAAAAACAATGAGAACTTATCTGACTTCATCAAGAACATATCTTTCCTCTTTGCTTTGAAGAAATACAGGTACAACATTAGTCAGTATAACCCATGTACTTGTAGCTAAACTCAGAGTGCTCTAATTTTTTAACAGTTCAGAAAGCATTTTTTAAAAAGAAATATTTTTACAACGCAAGAGGATTATTTGGCTGACTTACATTAATGAAACATTTGGGCACATGTTAAAGATTTCATCGAGCTATTACAAACACCCCCAAAAAATCTTGGTTTCCATTTAAAATGTCACCAATGTGGAAAAAATACCATCAATCAAATTGCATATCTTCTAACTAAAGAGAAAAAAAAAAGTAAAATGAAAAGGAAACAAACAGTGAGACTCCAGTACATTTTTGGCTTCTCTTAAGGAATTCTGTCTTAGATATGGTCATTATCTGTGGCCTTAAGATTATCTTTTTTCCCCCTCTTTGTTCCATTGTATGCTTTCATCTTCGCAGGAATAAATCCACTGAGTAATATTCCTAACCTTATGCTGCTTCAGTCAGACACTGGGAATTCTTCAGTTTTTGTGAATGAGAGCAGTAAGAGAAATTACTTTTCTGGAGAAACTTAGGGGCCCCATTTTACAATAAAGAACTATAAAACTGCCTATCATTCTTTTTGTCCCTCTTTAAAATTATTCTTAAGGCCTTAGTGGGAACAAATACCCCCTGCCCTGGGAAGTCCTGGGAAACTTCCTAGGAAGGAAGTTTCCTTCCTAGGAAACTTAAATACTAAATCCTTCTTAGGAGCTTAATACAGGAAAAAAACCTGTGCGCAAGTGGGGGACTCTTATCTGTTAAAGTTTAGCCTCTTTCCAAGCGATATATGTAGAAAACTGAATGGCTATGGCCTATGCTCTCTGACTTCTGTCGGTGATTCTGGTCTAATGAAACTTAGCCCTTTCTCTAGTCTTTCTTTGCATTAGGACTGTTTCACTTTTGAGTTAGGACAAAATTCCTAGCCCCATATCATGAAGATGGTTCGAACCATCTCCTTCTGTGCTCATATATGTATGGAATAAAGGGATGGCTCACTTTTCTGCTAGTACTTACCTTTAGGAACATTCGGCTTGATTGCATCACACACCTGCTGTGGAAAGGATATCTAAGCCACAGTAGAAAACTGTGATGTGAGATGAAACATATCACTATTTGGAGGCTTGGCATGAAATGTACTAGAATGTATGCAATTCTATAGTAAAATCACATGGGTATGATAATACAACTCTTTCACAGAAAAACTACCCCAATATCTTCTTTTTTTTTTTTTTTTAATTTTATTTATTTATTTGACAGAGAGAAATCACAACTAGATGGAGAGGCAGGCAGAGAGAGAGAGAGAGAGGGAAGCAGGCTCCCTGCTGAGCAGAGAGCCCGATGCGGGACTCGATCCCAGGACCCTGAGATCATGACCTGAGCCGAAGGCAGCGGCTTAACCCACTGAGCCACCCAGGCGCCCCTACCCCAATATCTTCTTAAAGTTCCTCAGCAATGGCTTATTTATAGGCCATGCAAGAGATCACTGCAGTAGTAACATACATACCAGCCTCCCGTAACCATTCTGTGTAATAGCAAAGCCTGAGCAAAGTGGCAGTGAATATTCTCAAAACAGTTGGATAAGCAAGGCATAATTTTATTCACCTAACATATATGGAAATGTGCTGAGAGAGATTAAGTTATTTGTGCGAAGATAGGCCACTTTTAAGTGCCAGACAGAAGAAAAACCAGGTTTTCTGGCTTATGCTTTTTGTGCTCTACTGTCAACAAAGAAATATACTGTATTACCTGAAAATGAGAAGATTGTTTCCCCTAGAAGTCACACTGGTACTCTTGCTGTCAAAGTGGACTTAATCTAGGAGGCTCTTAGCTCAGGCATTCTGGCCAATGGAGGGTAATCTCAAAGACTGCAAGTATTTCTATTTTTCTGATTCACTTCCTCCAAATGCCAACTTTGATGATTTAAGTAATCAGGGAAGTTTCGTGGGGGAGATAACGTGTTCCTCTGACTCTTCCTACTTTTTATGTAGCAGCCAGAAGTTACTAATTAGGGATCAGGGAGAAAGATGAATGGAATACTAACCTTCTGGTGACCCAAGAAACCCCTGAAAATGTGGCAAAATGGGATCCAACTTCCTGATCAGAAGCTCCCTTATTGATTCTTTCTCTTTTGCCTTCCATGAGCTTCTCTCTAACCAATCCATTTCAGTCTCCACATTTCTCTGAGCAACGTCTTAGGCTTTCAGGTACCTTTCCTTTTCTGGTTTTCTCTTGTAATCAGTTCCTCACCTACATCCCAGGCTGACTGGTGGGTAGATGCTGCAAAGTGAATGGAGCCCAACAAGGTAAAAGGGTGTGAGACACCTCAGGAAAGCCTCTCCTTGTCAAGTGAGGGCAGAGAGGCTTCTATCTGCCGATGGCTGAAGTACAGAGGTGAGGCACTGAACATAAATTTACAGATCCAAATAATAGTCTTCCAGGGATGGAATATAGAGCAACGTGCTGAAGCATTTCACCCTGCATGCGCATGGGTGGGGGATAGATGGTGACAGTCCTCAAAGCAGGAAGGTTGTATCCCTCTGGAGACAGTGATCATAGGACAGTGTTCTTTACCTGAGTACTGGTAGATGACGTTTTTATACTGCCTCACAATGTACTTATGTCCACATGGTTTCATTTTTTTCCCTCATAGCAAACCCTAAAGAGTAGGTTGTCATAAAAATTCTTTTATACAACAGGTTCAAAAAAGTATGCTGTGCTGAAGTTACCCATTAGGAAATTTTAGAGTCAAGACTTGAACCCAAGATCTCTAATGTAGTAAATGGTTTCCCCCCTCATTATACCAATGTCTTTGATTCTCAAACAGGATACATTTCTCTTCTTCCCTCCTCCCTTTTCTGTCTCACAAAAATAAATGCCAGGTACTGTACAAGCACTGGGTAAACTGAGGTGAACAAAAGAGCCGTATTCCCTACCTTTGTGGAGGTTAGTCTACCCGTCTTAAGCCTGGAGACTGGTTTGGCAGTCACCAGCCACATGTGGCTATTGAGCCTGTGAAATGTGGCAGTTCTAAATTGAGATAAGCTATAACTATAAAATACCCACTGAATTAAAAATGTCTAGTTTGAATAAATAATGCAATTTTTGGGTAATTTTTACATCAATTATATGCTGATAATATTTTAGATGTATTGAATTAAAGACAGTATATTATTAAAACTGATTTCATCTGCTTTATTTTGCTTTTCTAAATGGCAACTAGAAAATTTTAAATTATATATATCAGTTGCATCTGTGGCTCACTTATTTCCATTGGATAGCAAGCTGTGACCTAAGGGGAAGTGATTTTGTAAGGTTCATTCAGCAGTTTATAGTACTTCTGTGGTTATGTTTTTTTACGCTGAAACATTTGGATCATTTGAAATTTGTCCTGGTGCTTGCTGGTCTGGATCCCAGTTTACTTTTTCTCCAGATGCCTACCAAGCTGACTCAACACCATTTATTAGTTGGTTCGTCTTTGTTTGGAGAGGCTACCTTTATTATATGCTTAGTCCTTGTATGTATTCTGTTTCTGGATCTGCTCTTCTTTTCCATTGGACTGTGTCTGTGTTTAAATCAGTGTTATACTTGCTATTTTTGAGACTTTAAAGTATTTTTTAATATTTGGTGAGGTTAATCTCCATCTCCACCTCCAGCCGGTTGTCCCTCCCCCCCCCACCCTCCATCTCTGACAGCATCTTGGCTATTACTTTCTCATGGTCTTTAGCTATGGAAATTAAGATTTGTTTTTCCAGTTTAAAATAAGCAAAACCAACCTTTTTTTAAAAAAAAAGCAAAAACAACCTTCTTAAAATCGTGATCAAGGCTCAAAGAGAATCCATGTCTGTTTGTTAACTCTTCCTATCCAAACTCTTCTTATCGAAAATGAAAAGATACAGATTTCCATTTTTTCAAGTCATCTTTCAGATTCCTTCAGTAATACTTTAACATTTTCTTCATAGAGGTCTTACCCATTTCTTAAATTTATTCCTAGGAACTTTACCTATGTATGTCTACTACTGCTTATGCAATCTTTTCTTAAATGCTTGCTGTATATACATATATGAATACACAAACATGTATATATACATACATATATATGTAGGTATAAGTATGTATGCTATATATATCATAAAGCATAATATTTTAAATATTTTAATAATTTGAAAACATACCAATTTTGTAGTCTGTAAGCTTACCAAATTCTCTGATTCTTTTTGATAAATAGGTTTTTGGTTGATGGTCTTGAGCTTTCTAATCTTGTCCACAAATACTAATACATTTCCTTCTGTTTTCTTTCTTTCTTTTTTAAAAATTCATTTATTTATTTCCATTTTTTTTAAAAATTTCATCTTTTTCTCTCTTCTAATTCTTGTCGGCTGGTTCCTGAAACACAATGCTAAATAGTAGTGGTGATAATAAGTATTTTGTCTTGTTTCTGACTTTAATGTTTCATCTTAAGTGTGAAGCTGGCTTTCGAGTTGAACTGAGTGTGTTTTATTATAGTGAAAAAAATATATTCCTATTTGAAGGGTAACAATCTTTATTGAATTAAGAAATCATGAATAGTTATTAAATTTGTTAGATGCCTACTATGGTCATGTGATTGTTTTTTCTCTTTAGAGCTATTGAAATGATGACTCATTGATTTACTAATATTGAACAATGCTTATGTTTTGAGGAAAAAGATAGCTTGTTCATGATGTTTTACTGTCTTCATACCTTTCTAAGTTCTGTTTGCTACTATTTTATTCAAGATTTTGGCATCTATTTATAAGTGAGATTATCTATTATATATTGGTTTTGTTATACTCACTTCATAAAAATAAAATAATTTGGAAGTTCCCCACCCATTTATCAATACCACTTTAAAAAGAAACAGACTCATCTTCTCTTTAAAAATTTGGTAGAATTTCCCTGTGCCTTTTTTGGCTTGGAATGGTGGTAGTGTTGTAGTGATGGTGGTGGATCATTTTTAGGAGGCAACTTTCTCTGTCTCAGGAAAATCTGTTTTTCTTTGTTTTGATTTGTTTTTTTTTAGATTCTCTACTTCCTCTGACCAGTAATTTTTTTTTTCCTACAGAATTGTGTATGTGTGTGTATGTATGTATGCATGTAGTTCTTTTGATGTTTAGGAAGTTTTATTTTTATTGTTTACCTTCATAATTAAATCTTTTGATAACACCCTAAGGTCATTAATTTTTTTTTCTTTTTTTTTTTTTTTTTTTTTTTTTTTTTTGAGAGACAGAGAGTGCACAAATGGAGGGGCAGGGTAGAGGGAGAGGGAGAAGCAGACTCCCTGCTGAGCAGGGAGCCTAATGTGGGGCTCAATCCCAGGACCCTGAGATCATCACCTGAGCCAAAGGCAGATGCTTAACTGACTGAACCACTCAGGCACCCCTACGAATTTTTAGTTAGTATCTGTTACTTCTTTGTAATCAATAATGATAAAACTAATATGTTCCCACTTATCCATTGCTCTTTCTCTATCATCTGATTTCAGGTCAACATTACTTTTCTTTTCTTTCTTTTTTTTTTTTTTTACCAATATAGTCTTTAAATATGCATATACTTCTATAGTTTGATTTGTAATCTTTCAATAGTATCTGAAGACTACCAACTATTATGGTTAAGGCAATTGGTGAATTTATTCTACTTCCCAAATTTCTTTTCCTTTTCCTTTTACAGTTTTATTATATCTTCATAGTCAGAACAAAGATCTTTTATGTTTTATTTTGCCACCTTAATTCCTGTATTTCTTTTTATGTTAGTTCTATGGCTAAATGTATTTGTTGGAAGACTTCTGCTTTCAACCAATATGAAGTAAACTGAATTTGCTTTTCCACCTGAAACAAAGAAGAAGTGAACAAAGTATGTGAAAGCATTCAAATTGTAACATCAAACAGCAAAGGGCAGTGATCCCTGAGAGAAGACAGTTAGAGAGGGTGGACCTTCTGATTATCCCAGCTTTTTGCCTTGAGTTTCTTGGCCCTGATGTAGGTAAGAGGAATCCAGGGAAAGACTAGGAGACCTGTGGAGTTGAGGAGATGGAGGTAAAACTCTAGATGGGGAGAAAGAAAGCCAGTGAAAAAGAAAGAAAAAAGAAAGAAAGCTGCTGAAAGAAAGAACTCGATATCTGCAGAGGGTCCCAGTTGAGCATTCATCTGAGGACAGAACAGTTCATGAATGTTATGAAACTCTCAAGACCAGAGAAAGAACCATCTGAGATGATTAAAAACAATGCTCATTGCTCATAAAAGGCCAGAAATAATGTGCATTCTCACAGCCAGACTAGAAAACCTCATGATTCAGTCAGGGCTGTGGTCTCAACTGGGGCTCAACTGGAGAAGGATCTGCTTCCAAGCTCATGTGCTTGTTGGTAGTATTCATTTTCTCATCAGCTGTTAGACTAGGGCTTCAGTTTCTTGTGTCTATTGCCCAGAGGACAATCATTCTCTTGATATGTGGGTTATCCTAATATGTCTGTTTATATCCTTGGAACCAGAATGGGAAAGTCTTCTTGGAAGGCAAGGTGATATAGTCTCGCACAGTATAAGCAGATATACCCTGTCACCTATGCTGTATTCTGTTATTTAGAAGCAAGCGGTTGGTCCTTCCTGCACTCAAAGGGGGAGATTACACAGGGCATGAATACAAGGAGGTGAGATCAGGGGGCCACTTTAGGATCTGTTGTCTATAATAGTATTTAGGAGAATATCTTAACAACAAATTACTTCAGAAGAACAGAGTTCAACCTAGCAGCACTTTTCTCATTGAAAACATTGCAAGGAAGAAGACAGTAGAGCAACACCTTCGAAGCCCTGAAAAGAAAAGTACTGAAACCTGAAACCAGCAACCTAGAACTCTATACCCAAAAATATCACTTAAAACAAAGTTAACAAACATGGTCAAAATAAAACAGATAAGTCCTGGGCACATAATGTGTAGTGTTGGGACTATAGTTCATAATACTGTATTGTGTATTTGGAAGTTGCTGAGAGACTAGATCATAAAAGATCATAGAAAGACAAAACTGTAACTGTGTATAGTAATGGATACTAACTAGATTTAGTTTGGTGATTTTTTTGTAGTATGTTTAATTATTATACATCTAAAGCTAATGTGTTTTCTAAAAAGATTTTATTTATTTATTTATTTGAGTGTGGGGCAGAGGGTGAGGAAGAGAGAGAATCCCAAACCGACTCTGTGTTGAGTACAGAGCCTGAGCTGAAATCAAGAGTTGGACATTCAAACAATTGAGCCACCAGGCGCCTCTAAAACTGATGTACTTTTTCAGAAATGAAAACAACAGCAACAACAAAACCAAAAAATCAGAAAAACCCAAAGATAAAGAGTATTACCCAAGAGAGAAAAGAAAGAATTGGGAAGAGAAGAGGAAGCAAGCAAGAAACTTTGTCTTTTGGGGTCCTATGTATTCTCCCAACTCTACTTCCATTAATTTTTTTATTCCTCCAGGGTCAAAATATTGGTTGAGGAGTACATTCATTGTTTCCCCATTTCTGGGCTGATATGTGTACATATTTGTACATACTTACTTTACTTATAGATGTGGCAAACAAGTCAAAAACATATATCTCAGTTCTTTTGAATATTCTCATGTACCACTCTATTCTTCTATAAGACAACTTTTTAACAGGGCTTAAGCAGTCCTTTAATGAGACAATAATTGCATGTTTTATACTTAATTGAGAATAATATGTTAAATACTTAAATTACAATAATTTAAATTATTTAAATAACATAAAACAAATGGACCTTAATAATAATTTAAATTATTTAAAATTATATTTAGCATGATTTTCAGCATTCTACATACAACCATATTTTAGTTTCAAAAATATTTTTATTTTGTGGTTTGGGGTCCCAGCTCTTTATGTGTAAGTGGAAAAACATAATACTGTGCTTCCCATCTCATAATGTTTCTATAATATTTAATTTTATGTTAAATATACTAAAATTTTATGTTAAATATACACATAATATTGTAAGGTATATTGTTTAGAATCATAATGTTGTTTTTAACTATGTGTTAAAAAATAACTATACTTCGGGGATGCCTGGATAGCTTAGTCAGTTAAGCATCTGACTCCTGATTTTGGCTCATGTTATGATACAGGGTTGTGAGATCAAGGGCTGCATCAGGCTCCTTACTGGTCATGAAGACTGTTTAGGATTCTCTCTCTCCTTCTCCCTCAGGCCCTCCCTCCCTATCTTTCTATCTTAAATAAATAAATAAGTCTTAAAAAGAAAAAAAAAAGTGGTTCTGGTTTTCAAAATGCCTACTACAATGAAGATGCTACCTTGTACATGTTTTTATTTTAGGAGATTGCAAGTTTTCTGCATTTGTAACCTGGTTTTTGTTCAGCCTAATGGCTCTATTCCACAAATTATTTGGTCTCTCATCTTATTAATTTCAGTCCTGGTTCAATTTGGTGTCACCTGTATCATGTCACCTGTATTGCTCTAGCAGTTTGAGTGGCTATGATTTCTACTATCTTGATATAATACAGGAAACATTGGCTCAAAAATATTTCATTCAAATATTGAAATATCCAGCAGTGTTTTAATTGACTGTTTATCAACATAAAGAAAGTTATTGACTTACTCCCTTAAAAAATCACTTCAGTTTTTTTGCATAATTGATATATAAAGATTTTTATTTGCAGTAATCAGAGTTTGGGCAGCATTATTTTGACACCAGTAGGACTGAGAAAGTTTTGTAAAAACTACAAGCCTTTTAATACTTTCATTCAGTTCAAAGTCATGAAGCATTAGAAATAAAAGTCATATGTTTAGTCAAGACCTCTGAATATACCATGCAGTGAGAAGGTCTGGAAGTATGGAGTACAACTTGTAGTTCAGAACAGGAAAAATCATTTGTTTTTATGGAGGCATTGTTATCTTATTCAGCTTTGAAGAATGGGTGAACTGGGATGGGCATGGAAGAGCAGCCAGGCATAGTAGTAATAACATTTACTACCTTCTAGGCGCTGTTCTAAGTGCTCTCCATGTATTAACACATTTTATAATTATATTAATAGTTAATAAGGTGATTATTATCTTCACTTCTGAGTTGAAAAAACTGAGACACAAATTTGTTAAGTGATTCATTTCAAGTTTCCCATCTAGTAAATAGTGATACTGCTATTTAAACTCAGGCTTTCTGGTCGCAGAATCTTTCCTTAATCAGTATGCTCTTCTGTCTCTAATTAATGTGATATATTCTGTGGGAACAGTAGAATAGGAGAAGTTAAAAAGGTTAAAATCATGGAAGCTTTTGAAAGGGAAGCAGAGGCATTCATATGTTATCGACGTTGAGTATAAAGCTGTTCAGTCTTTTAGAAAATAATAGAAGAAATATTGTATCAGGAATTTCAGTAATCACACTAAATATTTGTCCTAAGGAATTTGGGAGGCAGTTTCCTATGGGCCACACATTTCAGTATGTCTTGCATTCAGGCGTTAAAAATGCCTTATTGTTCTGGACTACTTTTTCAAAGAGGTTTGCACAGCATAACGGCATTGGCATATAAACATACTATCTCTCCTTTGATTGGATGGATGGTTTATTTATTGTCCAGTATAATAATGTCTCCCTTTGGAGCAAAGTTTGACAAGTTTGCTTGCAGCTCCTTATGGAAGGTTGGTTTCCCTAAGCTCAGGGTTCCTTAGCTGTGATGCAAACTCATTCTCTGTGTATCATCCATCTGGGCTCCTCAACATGACCCTGATGGGCTTTGGGGACCAAGAAGGACTGATGTGAAATGAAGCTCATGCTGCTTACTGTGTCCTAAGCAGTAAGTCCTTTGTTTGACCCAGGAATGTCATGTCTGCTGCCAACATCCAGGAAACTGTGGCAGGCACACTTGTTAACTTCCAGGTAGGGCAAAATCTTACACCCTTTCCTGTTCTTGACAAAAGGAGCATTAGAATTATCAACAAAGCATTATGGGTAATCACTGGAAAGAAATCCAACTATCCAATAATAAGGGAATAGTTTGGTAAATCCAAAGACATTCATGTAGTGGAATATTAATTCCATAGCCCTTAAATATCCTGTTTTTAAAGATTTAAAGACTTGGGAATAAGCTCATGAAAATATTATTTAAAAATCACATTATGGAAATGATACATATAGTAAAATGTCAATTTTGTAAAATGAGTTTGTATATTTAGAAAAAATCTGGGATAAAATATCCAAAATGTAAAATATTTTTATATATACGTTGTAAAATTATAAGTGATATTATTCTTTCCTCCTTTATCTGCTACTGTATCTTTGTTTTATCCTGTAATGAAAATGCAGTACTTTTATAATGAAGAAAAATACACGCTCTGAATGAAGTCAAACATTTGACATGATATAATAGGCAGAATAGATACTGTATATAATCTTGAGAGGAAAGTCATATGAAGATATGTTCAAAACCCATTATCAAAGAAGATCTGGTTTTCATTAAAAGGCAGGTATACAATATAGCCAAAAGCCATTAAAACAAAAGGAAAAATAAAATTCCAAGATACAACAGAGGGATAGAGGAAACATGACTATTTTAGAAATTCTAATTTCAGGAAACTTAATCCATTTGAACAAAATCTAAGCTCATCAAAGCCTCTTGTTGTCTAATAAAAAGGAATTAAGTCAGTTAATTATAAGAAACAATGTTTGCATACTGAAGTACTGTAAGATGAAATGATTGTATGTCTGACATTTGCTTTAAAATATTCCAGCAAAAGGGGCGCCTGGGTGACTTAGTGGGTTAAGCCTGTGCCTTTGGCTCAGGTCATGATCTCAGGTTCCTGGGATGGAACCCCACATCAGGCTCTCTACTCAGCAGGGAGCCTGCTTCCCCCTCTCTCTCTGCCTGCTTCTCTGCCTACTTGTGATCTTCCTCTTTGTCAAATAAATAAAGAAAATCTTAAAAAAAAAAAAAATTCCAGCAAAAAATAAATAAAGAAAAAAGGAAGTGGGAGGAATAGTTGAACTAACCTTAGCAAAAATATTGATAGCTGTTTAAGTTGTGTGTTGGTTACATGGGACTTATTATTCTGTCAATTTTGTGTATGCTTGAAAGTTTCCATGAGAAAAAAATCAACAAAATATCACCGATTTATATAGTTTTAAAACTATATTTCTCATATTTGGCTGCACATTACAGTCGCTTAGGAACTTTAAAAAGTACTGATGCTTAAATATCACCACCTCCAATTCTAATTTAATTGGTCTTAGGTGTGACTTAGGCATCAGGATTTTTAAAATCTCTGAGGTGATTCTAATGTGTAGCTTATGTTAAAAATCACTTCTAAGTGGACTGCATTGGGTAGATCTTTATTTTAAGGAGCATTGACTATAATAATAGATATTTTTTGCTGCAATTCCCCCAAAACTGTGGCTATATTTTCTGTTATGTTAATTCACAAAGCATCTCTCAGTAAAAGGCAAGAATAAGCTAATAATTTTTCTTATGCAGATAGTTCTACTGTGTACCAGAATAAAAGATTATAGAGATAAAGCTTAATGGTTCTTTCACTTGATAAGATGATAAAGTTTTAGTCATTCTAAAGAATGAATAACTAACACATCCTTTTCAAATATTAGTTGAGCAAGAAGAATGTTAACTAATGCAGAGAGGATAGTTTAAAACATTAGATTATATAATTTTCTTAAAGTTAAGTCTTACTCATTTTAGAAAACTGAGAAGAGTATTTAGTTAGGTAGAAGAAACTGATCAGCTATGGCTCCATTATCCATGGTAAATACTGATAATGTTTTATAGCATTTGATTGCAAATTTATTTTAGCATCCTATGGAAAAATTTTAAACATAAATATAGGGATAATAATATCATGAAACTCTGGTTTCCCATCACTCAGCTTCAATAATTATCAAGTCATGATTGATCTGATCTTATCTGTGGGTCTCTTCCATTTTATCATTCCCTCCCCAACACTGGATTATTTTGAAGCAAATCTTGTGTATCATTATTTCATCTATAAATATTTTAGTTTGTATTAGGGCAAATAATCTTCAGGTCATTAACACGTATTTGAGGTATTGGTATTCTGTGTTGACTGAAAGAAGATCCATATGCTACAGTTCCTAATTCTGTAGTTGCCAAAGATGGTGTTGTGTTATAAAAGTAAAAATCTGGCTTATATCCTTGAGCTGCAGAAGGATCTGCTGGCAGGACCGAGACTTTTCTCAGAAAGTAACTCCCTCAGTTTAAACGATGAAATAAGTAGTAGACTGAAATGCAAGAAACCCAGAGTTCTACCCATTAACGGGCTTTAATTTGGAAGATTTTGAGGATTAGAGTTACTTGATGTTTTGCTTTTTAATAACCTAAATTGCTCCTTGTTCTCATTTTCTTTAGAGCCAAAGGGTGTGGCAGGTTAATTAATCAAAGTATGTTTTGCTAAGATTAACATCTTAGAAAGGAGTTGAAGACAGGAAAAATCACCTAAGAAGGTACTCAATTTTTCCAGTCTGAGCTGGTGAAAACTCAGTGCTGGAGGGTGGGGAGAAGAGGCAAAATTTAGCATATTATTTGTGGTAGAAATAAAAAACCTTGGTGATACTTTGTTACAGGAGTTAAGAGGAAGGGCATAATCAAATATGCCTTCAACCCTACCCTAGGGATCTAGCATAATACTATGCTCTTGACAGAAAGAGTGAAGTGAGGTGGGCAAGGAGTGATGGGGGAAGAAAGGGATGATTAGTCAATGTTAGTGTGCCGAGTTTAAAGTACTAGCATGGTCTCCATCTAGGTATATTTTGGGCTGCAGGAAGTGGAGGACTAGAGTTCAGGTGGTATATAAAAGCTGAAGATCTGTCTCTGAAGATTATTCTTGAAGCTATAAAGATGACTGAATTTTCATAGAGAATATTTGTTTAAGAGGGAGAGCATGTGGCTAAAGACAAGTCCTTTCAGTAATCCTAATGGAGAGGAATCGGAGGAGAAACAAATTTGTCTAGACTACATTAAATGAATCCTTATGGAACATCTCTGTCACAGGCATTTTGCATGTACCAAGGAAGAGGTGCTTACTGTGCAGCCTGGGAGGTACACTGAATGAAAAGGGAATGCTGTGCCAGAGTGATGCCCAGAGATTTATGAAAATAAAAACTAGACAGAACGACCTCAAGTGCTCAGGGCATGCATGGAGTTTATGGAAGTATGTGTTTCCTGGGAGAACGGGAGAGGGAATGGTTCTTCATGCAGAGGTAGAGGCACAGACGTGTGCTTGGGGCAATGGTGAGGAGTCTGGCATGACTGTAGCACGGGGTAGAGGATGAAGAGAATGGCAGGGCACTTGGTTGTCATAAGCAAGATCTAGAAACCACTGTGGGGTCTGAAGAATGTTAGAATCACTATTAAAACAGAAGACAAAGGGCACCTGGGAGGCTCATTAGGTTAGTCTCAGAGTCAGGAGGTCCAGCTCTGTGTCCAGTTCCATGGTGGGTAAGGAGTCTGCTTGAGATTCTCCTGCTCCCTTTCCTGTGTGCATGTATTCTCTCTCTCTCTCTCAAATAAATAAATAAATAAATAATCTTCAAATAGAAGACAAAATCTGCTTAACATAACTAGAGAGGAAGTAATGAAAAATTTGTAGGTTTTTCTCTGCTGTTTATCAAGCAAATGCTGTCACAAAAAGTTCTGTGTGTTCACTTCTGTTAACTTGTATTCATTTTGTGAATATATAATATATGATAATGCAACCAAAGTTAAGGAGTCAAAGATCACACACGTGCATGCACATATACGCATACACATATTCATTGCTTAATATATTACTTATGAACAGGCAGGAATTGAGGACAGAAAGGTCAGCAAATAAGAAAAAAAAATTCACCTCCATGATTTTTATTGATTAATTGAAGAAGATAATTAAATAATGAGTTACATATTATAGTTGGATAAGTATAAAGATACACAAACACTCAAGAGGAGTACATAATCTAACTTGGGTGTTAGTAGAAGGATCTAGGAAGCCTTCTTGGAGGGGTGATGAAAATTGCTTCGTAGATGATACAAAAGAATTAGTAGGTTGCTTTGAGGAAGGGAGCATGAGAGAGTGGCATACTATGCCAAATGGATAGCAATAACCAGAGACATAGAGCTAAAAGGAAGCCTGGTTCATGTAAGGAGTAATCATCATTTCATTATACTTGAAGTTCTCATTATGAAATAGATCAGGGCAGAAAATGAGCTTGTAGATCTGGGTGGAGACCAGATCTGGGTGGACATTTCACACACTAATTGAAAGGACTTGTGATTTATACAGCAGAGTGGCATGGCTAGATTTTCTTCTCAATATGTGACTTCTGCAACTTGCTATAGGAGAACTTGCTGGGAAGGCAGGCTTGGGAACGGAAAGGTTAGTTACATGGATTTCGTAGTAGACAAGGCTTCACTAAGTAAAAGGGAATAAGGATGAACTTGAAGGGACAGACTTGAGAAATATTCAGGAAATAAAATTGGCAGGATTCATTAAGTTATTTATGGAAATTTAAGGACAGTGCGTCAAAGGGAGTTTCTGGTTTGGTGGATGGTTCTGCCTTTAGCTGCAATAATTAATCCAGCAAAAGAACATGTATATTGAATTAGATGATGACTTCTGCTTTGGACCTTTTGAATTTGAGGGGCCAATGGGCTATCCATATGAAGATTTCCCACAGACAGTTGTATATCTGAAGGTTGAGTAAGAAGTCTAGGTTTGAAACCTAAATTTGGGAACCATGAGTCTAATAGATAGCCTGAAATTCTTAAGATTACGTATTCTCTTTAGTATCAACATCATGTTCATGGTTGATATGAATGTGCTAAGTGTATACTGAGTGAACTACCACAGACCAAAATATGAAATGAGCTCTACTTAACCTTGTTTAATTTGGATGACTCTGATCTGACCTGGACCATACTTTTAAGAACTGAAGTATGAACCTAATCAGAATCTTTTAAAAATGTTATCTATACCCCCCAACAAATTAATCTTAGCACCAAAGTAGCATATAAAATATCATTTGAACTGAATTGATAGACCACTAACTTGGAGTTCTGAGAATTGGGTGGCTGGTATACACGGGACACAGTATTCATTGCAAAAGACTTCAAAGGCAGTCCATATAATGATTTTGGCAATAAAAAGAATTTAATTTTTCCTCTCCCAGCTCAAGCTCAAGTGATCCAGGGAGAAAAATTACTCCCAGATGAGCTTACAATTGCCAGCAATCCAAAATTTAACCAAATTGGATTCTCACACACTGTGTTTGGAAGGAAGAATGACAAAATGTTCTTTCACTAGATTCTAGGAAGCCTAGGGCTTACTTAACTGTAGTGGCCCCGGAAAATGATTTTTGCCTAATGATCAAGAGTTATTAAGTCTAATGCTGTTCGTTTGTGAGAGTTTTTCAATAATAATTTTGGTAAGTGACATCTTGTATGATGAAAACAAAAATATGAGAGTATAAACTATAGAGTGGTGAATAAGGAAACTTCCAAGATGCAGTATTTTGAACTTTGATTCATCATTTAGTTGGAATTTCATTCCAAAAGCAGAATTGATCAATAATTATGGCAAATAGTCTCCATTGCTTTCGTAGTGCTTACAGTATGTGAAGCGTTAGTCTAAATACTTCACATAAACTCGCACCACCACATTAGAAGAGTAGTTATAACCACATTCATCACATATGGAACCTGAGGCAAACAGAGAGTAAGTAACTTTACCCGAGATCACATAGCTACTAGTTGGTGGAGCAGGTGGTGTGCTCTCTGCTTCTGTGGCAGGTGCTGGTGGTGTGCCCTCAGATCCCATGGTAGCCCTGGGTAGTCTGCCTTACGAGTCAGTGGCACGCTCAGGTGGTCTGCCTTTAGAATCCACATTCTCAATCAGTCCTAGTTTAAGTGTTAGTGAAAACAGCTGGTAAATGGGCTATCTATGTATTGTGGAATTTTGTAAAATATGGAGATGACATGATTCTTGCCCCTTAAAAACACACAGACTTTAGCACTATTTCCTAAATAATTTGCATTGCAGGGGTGCCTTGGTGGCTCAGTCAGTTAAGCGTCTGTCTTTTGTTCAGGTCATGATCCCAGAGTCCCTGGATTGAATCCCACATAGGGCTTCCTGCTCAGGGGAGAGCCTGCTTCTCTCTGTTCTTATGCTGCTCCCCCTGCTTTTGATCACTCACTCACTCTCTCTCTTAAATGAAGAAAAATATTAAAAAAAAAAAAATTTGCATTGCAACACACTACAAAGATTCTTTTGGTTTAATTTTCCCCACTACTGTATAAAGGTGATATTAGCACAGTGTCTTATATCTAAAAATGAAAAATATTTTTTAATATGAAAATTTTAAGTTGTTTCTTTAGGTTAACTCTACCTTATAATATTATACAAATTATGTATATGAATTACTAATTTTTGGAGATTTTATAAGGATGTCAGTGTGCAACAGCATATGTGAATACTTTGCTCTTTACCCAAGAAATATCCTGTAAACAGAAATTACTATAATCAAATAACTCAAAAGGTACTAGACATGCCTGCTATTAAAAGTTATTTTATCAAATACTTTCACTTTTTTATTATAAAGATAACATATAATCACACGATAGAACATTTGGAGATAAAATATGAAAATCCATAAACCCAGTAGCTGTTATACCTTAGAGTCTTACTTCCTTGTATTCTCCTCCTATGTGCTTAGGAGAGTATAAGGAATATACTTGTAATAATATACTTGTAATTTTGTACTTTAAGAAGTTTTAGTTTTATTCTTATTATTGAAGATCCTTATTTTTGTAAAAATAGGGTACTTGTAATTACAAATACTTGTAATTTTGTACATTAAGAGGTTTTAGTTTTATTCTTATTATTGAAGATCCTTGTTTTTGTAAAAATAGAGTATTCAGTTGTTTTTCAGATAAATCCCTATTTTCATATTCTGGGTTTGGTGTATAGTTTTTATCAAGTTCCTATATTATAATTTAGAAACATTGTTCTGTTCTCTTTTCTGTGGTTCTCTTCACCCTCCGGTCCGGTCAAGCCTGGGCTTTCCTTAGCTAGGCACAGTCAGGTCTGCCCCTGCCTGCAGGCTCCTCCTTGCGTTGTATCTGAGCAATTCTCACCTGGGTGGCCCACACATCCTTAGCCTCAGAGCCGCTAATTAAATGGGACTTGGAAAGGGCATCTTCCATCCCACACACTGGATTCATGTGCACGGCTGTTTAGACTCCTCCTCCCGCAGGTCCTCCCACTGCCAGTTGCCATAGGACCAGCCCCAGACCCTTACTTTCCTACTTTGCCTTCCTCTCTCCTCTTTTTTTAATTGCCAGTTTTAGCTGACATGGCCAAGTTTCCTTCCCTTGGATGACTCCCCTTCATCTTGTAGGCCCCTTCTGGACCTTTGTTACCCCTTTCTTAGGTTCTGCCAGTTTTACGCCTCTCATGTTCCTAGTCGGACTTGGCATCTGACCTCTGTAAGATTTTGCAGGGTCACCTCCTGAGTGGGACTTCTTAGTCTCCTTCCTCTTCTTGATTCATTGCATTCAACCTGTGTCTTGCCCAAGTTATGCCCTTTGCACTTAGTTCCTTTGACCGGCTCACTGTCTTTGGTGCCAGGTGCTAGAGGTGGCCCTGCTCCTGTGGTGGACACTCTGGGACCAGGCCTCTACCCGTCTCATTCTCTTTCGTTGTGGCTTTTTTTGCAGAGACCTGAGACTACCCAGGACGATGTCAGCATGGTTTCTCCCAAAGACAAATTACAAATTACAAGCGAGTAAAAGGAAAATTGTAATGCATGTGGTTACTTTTTAAAAAATTTATTCACTGATTTTTGTTAAATTTTTAAAATCCTTTTTACAACTGAACTATTTATCACTTGAAGCAAAAGGAACGCCTGTCTATGTCACGTCCAGACGTCTCTGTACTGTGTAGGCTGTAGAAGCAGTGCATGTTGTGTCTAGTTGAACATGACTGTAACACATGAAATAAAAGAGTCCATCAATACAGACTAAATTAAAATTGGAGTTGCATAAATAGAATCTATGGTGAGCTGTTTTTGAGTTGCCTCATTTATTCTACTTATTGATGAATTTTCATAACTTACTCCTTGAATAAATTATCCAAGAATCAGCCTGTGATTTTCTTTATATATTACTTCATATTTGTATAAAGGTACTGCCATAATAAAATCTTATAATGATTACTGTTTTTACTACTTGGTTGGGCTGGATGTTTTTTATAATGATTACTGTTTTTACTATCCAATTGGACTGAATTTTTCATTTGCAATTTATATAAAATGGAACAACAGTGTGAGTCTGCTGTTAAGAGGGGCTCAATAATTCCTTCATTTTTTTCAACTCTGGGATCATTCAGATCTTTTCCTTCTTTGCCATAGATGTTATCGGTAATGTGATTAGAATATACATCTGCTTTCCTCTCAGATATCAAATTTGGGCATTCAGTTCTTTAATTTCATCCTCCTGACATTATGCCATTCTTATTCTCACTGACTTAAATGTGCGATCACGTGGCATGGTCAGTTACAGGACGCAGCATGTAGAGAGGTTCTGTGACAGCTGCTGGGAACAAGGAAAATGCAGGCACTTGACTCAATTAAATGTGCCATTTCCATGGTGTACAGTTGAGAAGTCCAAGTGATCTGATAATTGAGGAAAGCTATTGGCCATGGAGAAATCCATGAAGGAATTAATGAAAGATCTCAGCTACTGGAAGAACATAGCAAGGGGAAGTCTGGTTAAAAATCAAGTCTAGGGGGCACCTGGGAGGCTCAGTGGGTTAAGCCTCTGCCTTCGGCTCAGGTCGTGATCTCAGGGTTCTGGGATTGAGCCCCGTATCGGGCTCTCTGCTCAGCAGGGAGCCTGCTTCCTCCTCTCTCTCTGCTTGCCTGTCTGCCTACTTGTGATCTCTATCTGTCAAATAAATAAAATCTTTAAAAAAATAATCAAGTCTAGTCAGGCTAGTAGTTGGATTTTAATTTGATTTGTTCAGACCACCTGTTACCTATCACTTCGTCCACATCAACCTCAGAGGTCCCAAATTTTATCACCCTTACGACCAAGTTAAAGGATTTCCAGCGTTTTCTCTGCATTGCACCAGTTTGTTTCAGAGGCAGCTGTATAATATATGTGCAGAGGAAGAGTTATGAAGAGAAGGAAGAGAGTTCAAGTTAGGTGATGTTCTAGATCCCCTATTCCTGGTTTACTCAACAGTGTTTTTTATGCATTTTACATATTGGAATTTTGTGTAAGAATTTTTTTGAGGAAAGAAAGTTTGTGAATGAATCTGTTCATCTTCTGCAGATACAGAGAGCCTGTTTAGTGCTGTCTCCTCTTTAGCTGTTGTGTGACAGGTGCATTGAGTACCTGTTGAGTGCCAGGCCCTGTCGCACTGTCCTAGGCATCCCACTCTTCTGTTGGGCTAGTGAGCAATCTATGCTCTGCCATCTTGGTATTTTCCTGTGGCTGTGCACACAACTCACTTATTTTTTATCTTCACATTTTTGGATGACCTTATTTACAATTTCTTTTAAAGATTTTATTTGTTTATTTGACAGAGAGAACACACACAACCTGGGGGAGCAGCAGGCAGAGAGAGAAGCAGGGGTCCCACTGAGCAAGGACCGATACGGGACTTGATCCTGAGACCCTGGGACCATGACCTGAGCTGAAGGCAGACACTTAATTGACTGAGCCACCCAGGCGTCCCCTATAATTTCAAAACAACTTCTATACCAGACTTCCAAACCCGTGTCACCAGCCATGTGTCATGTAATTGTGTAAAACAGTTACCTGTATGAGGTTTGGGGAACCATCTTTGCTGAGCCTCAGTTTTCTTAATTCTACAACTGATACCTTTGCCTTCCCAACCCTAGTAGGGGTTGGGAAAGAGAGAGGGCGAGAGAAAGCGTGTGAGTTTGTCAACTGCATGGGTATAAAGAATAGAATTGCTATTATTGCTGTAATTGGCATCTTCAAGACTGTTTTATAGCTTTTTGCTGAAGGGCTTGATTGTTTCTGTGGAACCTGATACCCAACACCAAAGATTTACTAATCAGTTAACTCAGTCATTCCTTGTCCTCACAGCAGACACCACCCTTGATTTTATGATTTTATCAATGGCACAATCATTCCAGCAGTCCCTGTATCTCAAAATCTCACAAGCACCTTCTAATCCTTTCTCCTCCTTTTAAGTCTTACTGTTATCCCATTTTTTCAGGCCTTTGCTGCAACATGTCTGAATTATTACAATAATCTTCTAACTAATCCCCCTGTCTTCAGTCTTGACTACTTCTGCTGTGTCTTCTGCTGGGGGCCGGTGGTGTTGGTGGAATCATTTTTGCTTTCTCTTTCTCTTCTCCTAGCAAAACATAGCCTCCTTGCCTGTGAACCTTGAATGTCCTCCTACTATCTGTCCATTGCAGTTAAGTCTTGTCCTCCTTGTCTTCTTTATATGTATATGTATATGTATATATAAATAAAATTGTATTTTATTGTGTGTATATATACGTGTGTGTGCAAATGTGTGTATATATATATACACATATATGTGTATGTATATATATATATATATATATATATATATATATATACCTTTCAAAACTCCTTCTTTATGAACCACCTTTTTCAGCTAAACTCTTTGTTCTCCAAAATGATGTTGACCGCTTTAACCTCTGGATTTTTTCTACAGGTTCTTCAGTCTATCCAGAATGTCTTTGTTGAAAAACCACTGATCAGTTCTGTGAAGCCATTTGAAAATGGTACCACAATGGAAGTATTTGTAGTTTTTCCTTAAGCAAATGTGCTTATGACTCTTCTCTCCTGGAGCCCATTATGCCCTGCTCTTTACTTCACCCCCCAACTACTCCATGGCTGTATAGTACTAAGTAATTGTGTAAAGCAGTTACCTCATTGTTAACTTTAACTTGATTAGTGTGTATCTATTTCTTTGTGAACTCTATTTTGAAAGAGCCTCAGCCCATGATCAAAAAGTCCTTAATGTCAGTAATATAGGTTCATATTATAGGTTATGTCTTACCATGTTATGCTTATGAGAAGGAAAACTGGCTTTTAGCCGGCTTCACTCTTGAAAATGTAGGGCACCATTTTAATACGCCCTCTTTTCTTGATAAGACACAGGAATGTGTAGTAAGAAAATGATTTCAGCTGTTGGTATTTATATTCATGTTGAAATATAGTTGAATGAAAGTACCTTTTAATAAGAAACTAACATTTTGTAGAAAAAGTAAACTTTCTCACTCCTGGAAAAATGTCTTGCCTGTTCTTGCCTTCGATTAATCTTCAGAGGGACATTTCTTTTTGTTTGTAGTTTGTGTATCCCTATTTTAAGGAATTAGGCTCCGTATCAAGTTTTTTTGGTATTACTACAAGTCAGCCAATCCTTTCCTACTTTAATATTGTCAGCCATTCATTCTTAATTACTTTTTTAAATGCCAGAAAATAAAAAGCCAAACCCCACCCTATATTAATGTAACTTTATGGTTAAGATTTTACATTCACAAAAGTCCAGAAATTCAAAGTTTTATAGTTCCCCAAAGAATCCTAATTCAGTCACGTTGCATAAACTGATATTAAGGCTGAAATGTATCATCATTACAGTAATGCAAAATACTCATATATGCATGAGGACACAGTTATGGTTGCTGAGGGAACCATAATTTTGGATTTTCTGAGTTTTTCTGCACATACAATTTCAACCATAATGTTAAGTTAATGCAGTTTTTTTCATTGACTCTGAAGTAATATATAATCTGTTGCTATGTTTATCTTAAAAATAAATTTTCATTGACTCTATTTTTTTCTTCTGTATATCTGTAAACCTGTACTTACAGAGATCCGATGTCCCTACGAAGAGAACTACCTAAGGAATATTTCTATATAAAAATAGTTTTCGCCTCATGTATACTCATATTCTTTCTGCCTTTCTCTCACGCACACATACACACACAGCCTCACACACTTATGTTACATTCTGGCACATTATAGAAGCAGGTAGCATATCCACTACCTGCTGTTGAAAGTGTTGACGATACTGAATTATTTATTCTATCTTCTACACTCTCCAAAATCGTTTTGGGTACTTTGACACATTTTGGTCTCTTCCATATGGATACTTCATGGTGGCAGAGTTGCCAGATGCTCAGGTTTTATGACAGTCTTAGTTTTTCAAGGACTGTTGGAATATTCTTGGGAGAATCTCGCCTTGTTGCTGAATCCTATAGAGTGGCAAAATACTAACATTTCTTTGAAAGTGTTTTTTAAGACAAGGAGTTATTACAAAAAAGTTATTAGAATGTCCCATCTGAGCGTATTTAGCTTTGGGCACTTAGTAAGGGAGCAGTTTGTCATGTGCAGTGAGCTGGCATCTCTAATATTGTGTAATAATAGCAGCATATATGAATTTGGGGATTAAAACAAAATTATTTAAAATATCAAATGTTAATTGTCCTATAACTTCAGCCCTTTGTTTATATCTCAGTTGCCAAAGTACAAAGATGAAGAACAGGGTATCCAGTCTATCTTATCGTAATATCCCTTATGTATCTACCTATCTATCTATGAAATACATATGTATTTCAAATATATATTCATATATATAAATATGCTGAATATTTGCTTAATTGAATAGAATGCAGATATTTATAGTCCCAGATACTTGCTTTTTCTCTGCAATATTAATAGAAATTCATCATCTTCCCCCTTTCCAATCCCTGCCCTTCACACATATGAAATTAGAAGTTTTCTTCATTTTTAAGGTCCATCTCAAGCATTATCTCCTTTAAAGCCTTTCTGGATCTCCTGGGCCAGTCTGAAGTGACTTTCTTGCTTCTCTTGTGGCGTTCTGTGTATTTTCTGACACTCCCACACCATGACGATATACAAGTACAAAAGGGAAGAAAGGAAAGGACCAACTCAGAAGGGATGCATCCATGCTCTGCCAAGTGAAAATGTCTGATGTGGTGGGAGGAGTCTTTGGATGGCTTTTAGGTGACCTATGGTGTGTGACCCTTGGATATAGACAATGAAAAATCCAAATAACATGGGGCTTCAGCTGTAAAGAGGCTGTAGTGCATATTTATACCCATGTTCAAGTACTTCTGTCAGTGTTTCTGCTTTTTGTCCCCTCAGTGGGTGGGCTACTCCTCCCCCCCCATTAAATGGAGAATATTTTAATCCCCTCATCAAACATGAAGATGTTCCCATCATTGGAATTAGGAGGCAGGTTTACAAGCAACACCCGTTGTTGGCTTGCTTTCTGTCACTGACTCCACACTGGTCCCGGCTTTGCCTCTGAGTGGCTAACCCAGAGCAGGTAACCTCATGCTATGCTCCTTAGTCACCTAGGAAGCAAGTGTGTTCTGAGGCATTTTGTGAGTGCCGCATATTGTGTAGTTATCAAGGGTGAGACCAAGAAAAAGGAGCCTTAGAAAGTTACCATGCCATGTAGGTTGTTTTGAATGACATAAAGACTTCATTTTTAGATCATCTTAACAATATTGTTTATATATGGTATTTTGTACTTTTCACCTGTTTTCCCTCTTGTTCCTATGTATATGTTAGTTACTAAAAATTTAAAAAGAGGGGCGCCTGGGTGGCTCAGTGGGTTAAAGCCTCTGCCTTCGGCTCAGGTCATGATCCCAGGGTCCTGGGATCGAGCCCCGCATCAGGCTCTCTGCTTGGCAGGGAGCCTGCTTCCTCCTCTCTCTCTTTCTGCCTGCCTCTCTGCCTACTTGTGATCTCTGTCTGTCAAATAAATAAAATAAAATCTTTAAAAAAAAATTTAAAAAGAGGGCAATCATTTAAGATGTGATCAAGGGAAGCATGTGAAGAAAATGTTTTCACTTGTGAAACTTAGACATCCATGTAGATTTTTAAATTTTCATTTTACTCTATTAAAATAGGAAGTTTTAGTTTTTAGCAAGCTAGCTTTCAAATGGTTTCCCCTTGGTGATATGGACTGTGAAGCACATTTGTAGAATTTTTACATTTTGGCTTGATGAGAAAGAGACACAGTGTTAATAAATCAATGTTTATAAAAAATCTTATCATTAAAAAATGGTATGAAAGAGTGGGACCCAGTCTTGGGACTCACACCTTTGGATTCTTTTTCTACTGCAGATGTACACTATTTTTTAATATTTCACTGTCCCAGATACTTTTTGAGTGCCTACTGTGTACAGTGTATTTTACTGGCTTTGACTTTTGAAATTAGTTATCTAGTGACACCCTTATAATTAAAGTGATGTGTAAAATAGCAAAACATTGGGGATACTAACTAAATTATTTGTGGGGGAGGTATTTCTTCAGATGGCATATTAAACACCAAATTCAGGGAAGATTTCAAAGAACTGTCTTGGACTTGCCAAAACAAACATAGGAGAAATAATCAAAACACAGGGATAATCTCTATGAGCAGCCTAACAACAAAATGTCACAAATCAAATGATAGAACAGCTCAATAGACTGCAGGATTCTGGGAAGCAAATTTAAAACAAATACTCAAAAGCACCAAAAAATTTAGGTCTTATGACCGATTATAGAAAGACTGAATATTTAGGAGACACTTTATTTTGTGCTTGTTAATTTTAGCAGTAGATGTGACTCAGTAAAAATAGCAAGTTACCATATTTTTCCTTGTTAGCTTATTCGTTATTTGGGCACAAAATACCTTACTTTCCATGGTTGTCAGGGGTAGTTTACTTGATATACCAGGAGGCAGTTACTCTTATTGTTGTTGTTGTGGTGATTGCTTTAACTATTCCTGTGTCATAATATTCAAGCCTAAAGGATGATGATATCTAAAAGCCTCTCTGTATTTATCTATGGTTTGTTCCTCAGGCTTGTGCCTTAACTGAGCTTTATGTATCTATTTGAGTGGTAGTCTTTCTGGCTTGATTGGTCACCATGTCCTTAAATGTGTGTAATCTTAGACAACATAGGTAGTGTTGGGTTAGGGTGATGATAGGACCTATATCTGTTACCTTGAGTCTCTGGTCTTCCAACTTCATAATATTCAGAAATGAACTCCTGGGACTTGTGAGTGGCATGAACTAAAGGGCAAAGAACATTCCAATATAAAATGATATGCTGCTGTTAAGGAATAGTCTACGATAGATTAATCATGAGCTGAATTATAAATATTTCACATACTAATTATATTAGTTTATGGAGATAAAACACCATATGAAGTGTTCCCAGCACACTCAGCAAGTTAGATGTGCTTTGCATGTTAATTGACTTGGTTCTTCAAGGCTGATGATCATGAATCCCTGAAGATGACAGAAATTATTATCATGATATTATATATTCCTGATCTTTATACCAGGTTGACATCTCCCTTCAAGTTCCTTTTCTTTGGATCGTATCATGAGTCCTTGGTATATTAGGAGAGTGAAGCAGAGATCAGTGCCTGAGATGTTATTAGGGACCCTAAAAAAAGTAATGGGTTCAGACAAAAATGACATCAAATAATGCATCCTAGACTTGTGTTGTGTGCTCAAGGTAGAAGGTAAGTTCTTTCTTTTGGGGACATGAGATACTTCCCAACTTCTTTTTAATGGTAGGAGTAAATATCGTTTTGAACACTTGACTGTATGTAGAGAATCAACCAGTTTGATTTCCTCAGTGTCACTGAGGTTATGAATGACTGATTCATTCATTCATTCACTTACTTGAAAACATTTATTGAGCATCTGAGATAGGTTAGTGAAGGAAAATACAGGACATGTCTGAAAATACAGAGTGGTACCCGTCATGATAGGGAACAGGATACCAAGGAAAAGAACAGTAGATCTGATTTTTCTTGTCAAGGAATTTATACTTTAATGGGAAAAAAACAAGACAACATATGAAATATTGGAGAAGCATTAAAACAGATATGTAAAATTATGTAAGAAACCAGAACCCACATTTTTAATAGATAGTGTTGGTGACCAGGGCCTTTAGTTCAATCAAATTTCCAATGCAATTTCTTTCATTAGTCTATTATCTGTTATCTTTAGTTACCTACTAGGCACTCTACTTTTACCCACCTTTGTAAAACCTGTCCCTTTATTTCTTCTCTATTCCAACCATTGATTTCTTTCTCCTTTTGTATTAAGGAATGTTACCACTGCCCATGTGATTGCACAAGCTAGGAACTTGGCGTTACCTTTACTTAGCCTGTCCCTCCAGTAACCACGTCAATATTGCTGTTATCTTCATTGCTTTTAATATAAGCTGTTTCTTTCTAGCCCAGTGCCTGATCTTGTCCTTGTTATTTCAGTAGGCTGACTCCTTCGTGTGACTTGGGGTGGCCACCTTGATTGTATGTCTTCAGGAGATCCTTCACTGATGGTTACCAGCTTTCCACTAGGTTGTCTAACAGTGTAATCACTCAGTAAATATATGACACATGAAGGGATGAAATAAAACTCTTCAGGTTAGTACGGTTCTTCTGTATACCATTTATATTTTTACTTCTCAAACATAGATGGTGATGAGAAGTACCATACCGAGAACTATTGAGTCACATTCTAATCTTAGATGACTCAAAACCAGTGTGGAATAATTGAAAAAAAAAAGGGGGGGGGTTTGGGTCCAGAACAACTTGGATTTGGAACTTTTCTCTGCCTCTTAGTAACTGCTATTGCCTTAGCACATAACCAAACCTATCATGCCTTAATTTCTTCCTCAGTAAACTGGAAATAATAAGACACATATCTTAGGATGATTAAATTAGACAATATAAATAAAAATAAATCCTTGCATTATTCATGGTTCCTTGTCTTCCTTTAGATTACAATCACATGGCTGTTGGACAGCCCTGGCTTTAAACAAATTGGTTTTATCTTTGGATATATATAGAACAACCTCCCTCTTTTGAGAGTGGTAGTGATGGTGATACTTTGTTTCCTTATCCTCTCGTTTTACTACCATTTTTTTCTCAGCCAGTGAGCATTCACCACTCAGTCAAGGATAATAAGAAGAATAAAGCATTGTTAGTAAAATTATAAATGTACAGTGATCCCCATATTGCTAACAGATAAAGTGTGAACATAGAAAACTTCTTATGCTATAGTTGGGTGCTTCTAGGTCTGACGGAAGATTACCTTTCCAGTTTTATTTGGTTACTTACCTTTTTTTTAAACCCAAAACTTTAAGCAACCATCCCTCTTCTCTGAATGAATTCAAATAGCGTTGATCATTCCAGACCCAAGAACTCAGGACCCAGGATTCTTTTGATACCCTCAATAAACTTGACCTTTCCTGGTCTTCCACTGCTCTTCATTTTCTCTTTCTCCTCTAAACCAATAGCTTTTAGTATCTCTTCCTTCATTTATAATCAGTCTTGCCCTGCTTTGTGACATTTCTTGGGCAGGACAGAACTTTTGTTTCTTTTCTTTCTTGTTATTTAATGTTTCCTGTATTTATGGCTTATTTCACCAGTTATATTGTCAGCTTCTCTTGAACAGGGGTATTATCTTGCGCTTCTTAGTTTGTTAAGACTTAACAATATTTTTTGATTTGTAGACTAATTGATAGATTGACTAAAACAGATATATCCATAAGTGTTCTGAGTGGTTCATATTCCCTTAGGTCCTATGAGTATAGTTTTTTTTTAATAATTTTTTTTATTTTTTATAAACATATAGTGTATTATTAGCCCCAGGGGTACAGGTCTGTGAATCACCAGGTTTACACAATTCACAGCACTCACCATAGCACATTTATGAGAATACTCTTAATAGATTCTGGTCCCAGAATACATCAAAAAAGTTTAAGTATACACAGTAAACATTTCAGTTTATTTCTAAATTTTTTCATTACTAGACACATACTCCGTTCCTATTTCTTCTTTTCTTGTTACCAGCATAATTACTGGGTGTCTTTTATGGATTAGACAAAATACCAAGAATTAAAAGACTTGAGAGTTAGCTTGAGTAACTTGAGACCCCTAAACTTAAGTGGCTCCTTTAGCTAAAAAAGCTCACGTGTGTGTGTGTGTGTGCTTGTGTGTGTGTATCTATCTATCTATCTATCTATCTCTATATATAAATATAATTTGTCTCCTTAAGCAGCTGTGAGGCAGCTCAGAGTGCTGATGACTGTGGAATGGATATGTGTTAAAAAACCACTTGGTTATGCTGTTCAGTGGCATGTCCTACCTATAGACTTTTTCCCTGCCTTCTGGACATGTGTTCTTTACACAGTATTCTCCTGGCCATAATGATAAGCCCAGGAAAGGAACATTACATGGTGGAGTAAAAAAGCAAAACTGATTACTTGATGCTATCCTATGGGACAGCTTTTGGGAAGCTAGATACTCTGTTTAACAGCCTGTAAATGACCCATCACAGGAACCTGGAAATTAAATGACTACATTTCCTTTCCTTTAGATAAGACTTCCATCTTGTATTTTTAATTGTTTTAGCAAATGGAAACATTTTGTTATGCATGTTCTTGAAGGATTTTGAAAATCCATAGCATTTAACATGTAGTAGAAATGGTCTAATTAAGATGAAGTAGCTGACAACTAAAGCATAGTGTGTTAAAATGAATTTTGCATATCAGTGATTAATGAATATTAGAACTCTGTTATCATTCTACATGGGGTTTACAAATGAAAGAAATATATATTTAAGCCAAAGACTTTTGAAGGGCTTGGAAATAAATTTCATTTATGCATGTATAAATAAGCTCCTATTATATTAAAACATTATCACGACACTTTGGAAATGACAAAGTGAAGGGAATGGTAGTCTCCTCTGTTTCAAGTCTTGTATGCTGTTCATCAGCAAACCTGGATGTCGGCCCCTTCTCGTCGCCTCCAGCACTACCATTTTGACCCAAGCCATCGTCACTTCTTTTCTCTTCCCCTTCCTGTTCTCCCGTCCTCGGAGGAGATTCCTTACAGTCTCTTTTCCATACAGTAGTCAGTGTAATGTTTTCTGCTACTAAAAAGTAATAAAACATGTCTTGAAATACGTCATGAAATACATCATGAAATACATGAAAATACATGAAATACATCATATAAACAAATGTAATACAAATACAAGAGGTTATATAAGAAAATTTTTAACCTTGTAGATATGTGAATGTAAGAGTCATGCCCTTGTTGAAGATGCTGTGACACATCACATCATGAAGTCTGTTAAAAACTAGGTTCCAGAAATAATTTTTAACAGAGTGAAACAGCATGGTAAGTATTAGAAATGAAAAAAACAAACTATGCGGTAATGGCAATAATGTACATATACTACAAAGGACGAAGAGTAAAAGTGAATATACCCTATATGTATGTATAACTTTGTCATTTCCCTTCTTAAACATCCTCCGTCTCTTTCCCATTGCTCTTACCATAATGTCCAAAATTATTTTCCTGCTAAGGCCTTTTCTTCCACAGGCTTCCAAACTTCCTTAGCTTCTTCTCTGCCCACTTTCTCATTGAACAAATTGCTTCAGCCTCCTGGGTCGTTATTCTGTTCCTCCACCTGCCAATTTTCTTTTTGCCTTAGCTGCTTTACTTTCCATCATAAGTCTGTCATTTAACCCAGTGCCTCGCAAAGCATGGGTGCTTGGCATGCCCTGGCTAAACAAGCACCAGAATGAAAATGGTGCCTTTTTTCTTTCTGGGAGTGGTTGCAGGTGATATTCACTTAATTTATATTTTTTGTACTTAAAACATTTTCTGTTGTGAACCTGTGCTTTCTAATTATCAGGGGGGAGAAGAAGTAATGCTATTCCAGAATCAGAGAACCTCGTAGGTGAAATCCGGCCAGTCGGGAGGAATTATCGCAAGCAGGTCAACTCTGTAAGATCAGTTCAGTGAGGAATCGCATTCAGGTATTGTGGGTGAAGTGTTGGATTGAGGAAATCGGGTCCAGCCAGAGCTTGCTTTTCGGTACGGTACCCATTAATGGCTATTTCATTTAAGCTTGAATGAATCAAGTTCAAGTTAGTTTAAAATTTAGTTCCTCCATTGCTCTAGCCACATTTCAAGTGCTCCATGGCCATATGTAGCTGGTTGCTGGTATATTGACTATTACAGATATAAAACTTTGCCATCATCACAGAAAACACTGTTTCACAGGAAGTAAAGGATCTAGAATCCTAGGGCGTCTATATCAAGGAACAAGAATCAAGATAAGCAGTAATGGAACAACAAAGACTGTTAAGGAGGCTGAGCAACATGAATCTAGACAAGGAGTTTAGGTATTGAGCAAGGACACTCAACTGGAAGAATGGAATTTACTCTTTTGTCAAAATGCTTACTGAAGCCCTGCAAAGAATTATTTAAGAATTCAACCCAAACTAGTATCCGTGATAAATTGTGTACTCTATCTCGTTATGTGATAAAATTGTTAAATGCTTTTGTGGGGTAGAAGGGGCCATTGGAAAGACTTCATGGAGTGAGATTGAGATAACTTAGTTCATGAAGTATTATTACTAGATTGCATGGTGGTAGTTGGAATATGGAATGCCTGTTTTTTGTTTCTCATTTCACTGCCCTTCCATACCCTTTAAGATAATAAAAGTATGCATTCTGATAATAGTGGTCACATTCCTACAGTGCTTAGGTGTATTTCAGCATCTCTTTTTATGTATTAAGAGAATAGAATAAAGGGCAAATGACTAGTTTATTCAAACTGAGCCAGAAAATCTGAGATCTCTAATCTTGAATTTCATTAGAACAGTTTTGGATTCCTTAAGCAAATGTGACTCGGATTGTAGATCCTAATGTGCATTGGAAACAATTGAAACATGTATGGATACAATCTCAGATACATAGAACAGTGTTAATGTGGTTGCAGCACAGAGCATTTTGGTTAGACGATTATAATAGCAGCTTACTTATACTTTTGGTGAGATGGTGTAAGCTAATGATGTAGCCGTTAATTTGAATTTAGCAGACATTTTAAATATAGGTTTCTCTTACAGAGACAAAAGTTGCAATTTAAAGCTCTTTGGTGGTCTAAAAACAGCTTAATTCTCTAGTAGCATGGGAATAAGTACTAATCCAGCTTATACAGTGATTGTACTATGTCATGTTTGTGAAAGATTGCACAACCGCTTTCTCTGGTTTTTATGTTAATTTAAAAATATTAAACATAAAACCTTATAACATCTTCATGCTGAGATAAACTGTTCAATTTAACTTGCACTCAAGCAGCAACTGTCAGGAATTATCTTGTTCCTAGTGGTTTTTGCTATCACCTTGTGCCCTTTCCTGTCAGAGACACAGTGTGGGATGATAAAGCTCACCTTGTTAGGATTTATTGCTTAAATAATACCTGAGGAAGGACAGTGGAAGCCTGGGGGTTAGCTCGCTGCTGATTGAGTGATGTCATTTATTGTATTTACTTTTTTTTAATTACTGGAAGTAGGCAAAGTAAAAATTGCCTGCAAGTCTTACTTGTGTTCCTTTTGTGAGCATATTCATTGCTTTTTGGGGGGTGTCCTTGACTTACACATTTATGGAACTGCTTGCTGTCCAATTTAACTCCTATTTTACAAGTGAAAAAATGAAGAAAAGATGTTTTCCTAATGATGGAGATAATTTCCACAATTTAGAAGTAGTGAGGGCTATTTTAGGATCAGTTATAAAAATAAAATGATTTTCCTATTAATGATTTAACAAACTGAAGGAAGTTTTGGTGTGGGCAGTTTCAAATGGGTAGCATTATGAAAATTTGATGTGGGCAGTTTCATATGGGTAGTATTATGAATTATGAAAAATGATTATGAAAATCATTGCCATTTCACTTCTGAATGTATTACATTCTTTTATTTAAGAGGTTTTATGTGGAAGGCTCAACTTTAGATCTGGATTCCTTAATTATGGGTCAGCTAGCAGGTAGGGAAGGAGAGGAGGTGTATGGTAGGAGTAGAATGAAGGACTGTCCTTGGTTAAACATTTGCTAGAGATGGTCCATCCTGAGGATAATTCTCATATAGGAAATTAACAATTGGGTTATAACTAGAAATATATCTATAATGGGTTATTTATATAATGGGTTTTATATAATTTTATATTATTTATATATATTATATGTTTTATTTTTAATTTATTTTAATTTTATATAATTTTATATTATTTATATATGATTTTATATAATTTTATATAATTTATATAATATGGGTTTATTTATATAATGGGTATTTTTCCTTCTACTTATTGCCATTTAATGCATATTCCCTCAAATTTGTAGTTTTGTAAATGTATAACTGAACAAAAATATACCATTAATTTAGATTAATCAGTTGTTAACATTTTATACATTGTTTATGTCTGTGCAAATATATACACATAAATATTTATTGTTATTAGAAGCCTTTTAAGTGACCCATGGAAGAATTAGTTGTAGATGTGGTGAAACTTCACATGTAAATAATTCAAAGTGTCTCCTAAGAATAAGTATATTCTTATACAAGATCATAATACAATTATTACACTTGAGAAATTTAAGATTGATAAAAATTTACAGTCTTATATTGAGTCCATATTCAGAGTTTTTGTCCTTATAATATCATTTATAATTGTCTTTTCCCCATCTAGTATCCAGTCAGGAATCACACATTAAATTTTATTTTGGTATCTCTTTATTTTCCTTTAATCTAGATTTTTTTTTCTTTATGACTTTGACATTTTTGGAAATCAAACCCTGTTATTTTGCAGAATGTTCATTTGATTGTCTCCTCATGACCAAATACAGATCAGGCCTTTCTGGCAGGAATACTACATTGGTGATTTGTATCTTTGTCAGTGTATCACATTGGGAAATACATATCACTTGTCCTGTTATTGTTCATATTAAGTTTGATGACTTGGGTAAATTGATGTTTACCAAATTTGTCCACTAAGGTACCATTTTTTTTCTTTATAGTTAATAAGTAATATGGGGGCTGCATTTAATGACTCTTTCAGCCTCATGTGTGAAAAACATTGAGCTTGCTCAGGTCTCATGATTAAGAATGAGTCATTGCTTGCAGTAGTATTGCTTGGAGGGAAAGGAGGGGATATTACTCAATAATTAGACCCAAAAGTCATCATCCATTTTCTCTTAAGAAAAATATTGATTAATTGAGATAAATATTTTATTGTTTCGTTTACCAAGAATCAGATTTTTAGATAAGCAAGTATCTTCATATTTCAGAATTTTCAGTCTAAGCTTTAAAAGAAAGGGTTATAGTTGATGGCGGCAGTAGGCATATTTTTGGACAAAATGGGGCATTTTTTTCATCATAATTTTTCTGCTTCCTTTAGTTGAGTACAGACAATCAAGAGAAACAAATACATCTCCTTTGCAAGATGTTTTACTTCAAAGCATTAAACCATGACATTAATACAGCAGTGTGGGTTTAAAGAGAGATCACTCCTTTTGGTCTTCGGTACCTTTTTTAGTCCATGAAGAAGACACTTGAATTCCTGTTTATGATATATGCACTTATCATGTAATCATTCTTCTTATGGGAAAGGCTAGTGCCGCAGATCGTATAAACACCTGAAGTTAGCCATTTGGCTTGTCAGCAAGGGAGAATTTATAGTAGTTGTAATCATGGTAATAACAAGTATGATATTTTGTATTTATTAAGTACAGAAAAAAAGCATTTGTAATGTAAGTGGTCCACAGTCAATTCATATCCATGGTGTAATGAAAAGTACTTCAGGCTTAGAAGACCAAGAGTCTCTGCTTTGGCACTTTACACCAGCGTGATTCTGGAAAAAAAAAGAAAACAAAAAACAAACTCTTAACCTTCTTGAACCTCATTTTTTAGAATGGGAATTAAAGCTATAAGGGTCAAATGATGCTACATTATGTTATAAAGGTGGCATTCCATCAAAATTGTGCCATCTAAGTGTCCTCCGCTGTTCAGGGGCTGTAATTTAGTCCTCTTTTGTATCCATATGTGGTATACCTCATTAGGGCAACATTTCCAGGTTGTCCTAGATATTATTCTTCTTTCTTTTTGTTTCTTTTAGTTGTTCATATCACTATTGCAGGCAGCATTTATCCAGTGGGCTCTCTTATTTCATCGTTTCTGTTCTTTGTTAGACTATGGCACATAGTAGGCATTTAGTAAATATTTGCGGAGTGAATGAATGAATAGACACTTTCATTTATAACCATGGTAGGTAAGATTTCATTTTCTTATTTCCACAAAGATAAGGAATCAGCTTTCTTCTTTTTTTTAATATTTATGTTTTATATAAGGAGTTTTGCAGATTATACATCTGGTGCCATTAATAGTCCAGTAATGGAAAATAAAATATTTGAAAAAAACACAAAGATTGCAGAACAGTTTAAAAAAGGGAGGGGGAGGAGGGACAGTGAGAAAACATGCCAATAGAAAAAGACCACACTCGATAAATCTATTGCATAAATCAAAAGGGTTTATGTCATAACATGAACATGTGCCATTCCTGCTCATATATTGAATTTCGGTAGTTGGTTGCATGAAGAAGTCAAGTGTAATGAAACTGGCCAGCAAAGTATTCCCCAGTCAGCCTTATCTTTGTTCCATTTGTCCTTCAGATAGAGCATTTCTTGCCTTTCTCAATAAAATCCGTCTGGCTTTTTTCTTTTTCTTTTTTTTTCTTTTTCTTTCCTTCTTTTTTCCTTCCTTCCTTCCTTTCTTTTTCTTTCTTTCTTTCTTTCTTTCTTTCTTTCTTTCTTTCTTTGCATCTCTCAGTAATGGAGCTGAGAAGACCAATGAGATTCAGGGCTTTTATAGTTCTTAGCTTTTTAAGAGATGAAAATTTAGAATGCTGCTACATGGTATTAAGGCTTAACTATTGATGTGTCCTTGTAGGGGATGTGTTTTTCTTGGGTTAGGAAGAGGGAAAAGGGGAGAAAGGTGAAGGATGACTGCTTCAAGCATGCTTGGGACAGTAAACTTTAATTTCCTTGTTTCCTAGGATCCTCTTTGCAAGCTCAGTGTTGAACCTGACTGAATTGGTTGCCCTTCGGCCTGACCTTGGGAAATTGAAAAAGATTCTCTACTTCCATGAGAACCAGTTGGTATATCCTGTTAAGAAATATCAGGAGAGGGATTTCCAATATGGATACAACCAAATTCTCTCATGGTAGGTACAGATTGTGTCATTATATTTAGTCCTTTGCCCCTGTTTTCTTTATAGTTAGCTTTTAAAATTTGAGACCTACTGTACACTTATTTTAAAAACTCATTAAAGTAGGTATGTATGTTTAAGTGTATCTTCTGTGGTAGTAATTGCTTGTGCCTTTGATATACTTTGAGATATATATATATACATACATATGTATATATGAACAACTAATCTTTTTATAAAATATACAAATGTAATAATCTAATTATATGTTGAATTAGTTATCTATTTTCTACAACATTCAAAATAGAATCAAAGTGTTGACAGAGACCTTCTTCACCCCTTGATTCTATCATGTATTGTTTAGGGGATACTTTTAGAAAAGAGCCAGTTAGTCTATTATCATTTACCAACCACTTTCAATATATCCAGCTGAAATCAAGTTAGAAATTTACACAGGAAGAAATTAAAAATTAAAACATAATAGAGCAAGGAGTTTTAATCCTTTTTTCATATTATTATTATAAGAGAAAACTATGGAAAATGAATCTTTAGGTGGTTGGGTTTTTTTCCCCTCATTGAATCTTCTGAAATTGCACAGCCTTAAAATACCATGACATTTCAAAGGTGATGGTCCTTCTCTGTTGTTACTTCAACAAAGTGTATCTCTTGAAGCTTAGTTAATGAAAGAAGTTAATAACAACTCTGAAATGGCTTTGCGATTGGATCCTGCTCACAGAACTACAACAGTCAAATAGAATCAGGTTGGCCATGATTGGGTACATCTTACTCACCTTTTTTAAATAGTTATTAGCAATTGGGATTGATGATGTGCTTAAACAGGCTCCCAACTCTTACAAGCATATTCCATAGTTTAGTTGACTTAGAAAAACAGCTCTATGGTGATATTTCTGTGTTTTGAGCATTTCGTAAATGTTTTCCTGCCATCATTTTTACAAGCTGCTTCAGTCGTGAAGTAGCAGCACTATCAAAATAGAGTGGAACTGCTTCACGTCAAATGTCTCATAAAAACATAACCATTTTAAAATTTCATAATAAAATTAAAATACTTTATTTTATATTGAAACAGAGAAGGCAAATATGTTTTAAAAACAAAAATAAAATCATTTTGTGCTTTTATCAATATGGAAAACATTTGTAATATTCCTTTGATTTCTTGAATTAGCATCATTCTTTTCCTCTGATAGTGTGTGTTTATTACCCCTGAGAAATAACTGGAGAAAAAAATTCAGTCTATTTTTCCCTTTATGGGTGGCTTTAAAGTTAATGGAAGTTATACCCACTCATATCGGAGAGGAAATGCATGAAAAGAATATTTTTGTAGACTGTCTTGAATCTTTAATTTAGCATAGAATGGGTTTTTAAGAGTGTAAGTAGTTGGGTTTCATGCCTTATGAGGGCAGATATCTAAAAAAATTTTAGCTCATTGCCCCTCATCTCTGTATTTTATAAAAGATTGTTTTTTCTCAAAAGGAATGAGACTACAAAAGCCTGTACATGATTTTCCGTCATTGCTCTTCTCAAGAGGGTAAACTGATTGACAAGCTCAGATAGGAAGAAGTAGACTCGATTACTGGTTAGACTCTTTATGAGAAAAAAATAGTTTGCTGTTGTCCAGAGGAAAAATAAGAGTGTCAGAAAGCAGTCCCGTTTCACATTCTCTTTGAAAAGTATGAGTCTTGCTTCCTCAAATGTTTCTTTAGGTTTCTTGCTGACTTCTGCTTTTGTTGGCACTGTTGGATTTCTTTTCTTGACCGAGTGGCAGTTAAGGACCTCAGAGGTGACTGACATAAGCACTCACCTTAAATAGAGGTTTCACTTACCCTCTGACTTATGAACACATGTTGTAACTGTATATTATGACCTGCGGGTCGCTATTACAATATGTGACATATGGTGAAAACAGACTAGCTGTAAAACATCCTTCAACTTTTGGTCTATTATTATATTGGCTTCCTTATTGCTTGCTGATGTGTCAGCACTTCTGTGACATTCTTTTGTATTATCGGTGCTGTTATCACCCCTACCCCCAAATTTCCACTAGGTTGCAACAACAACAACAACAAAACTTATGTAGAGAAAAGCGGTTTTGCAGGGGAGGCATAAAGGTGGCAGTTCAACGTTCCTTTTGTAGGCTTTTCCTTCTGCTGTGTATTAACAACAGGAACTTTGGCTGTCCTCAGTAAATGGAGTATTTGCTATGGTATCCCTGTTCTGTAAGCTCTACCTTTTCATGAGTGTTTTGCCGTCTTACAGGCTTATATGTCTTTTCCATTTCCTTGATTTATCAATTTTAAGGTGAAATAAAACTAGCTGCTATTTGAGTTTCTATATCTTCTCACTAAAACATCTGTGTGTGTTTTAGTGAGATCCAGTGACACTGAGACACTGAATCATTGCTTAAACAAAGAGGGCCATTTTAAAAAATCAAACCAATTATTTATTAAATCAGTTTTTTGACTCATGAAGGGAACATACTACATATTCAGTTTTGTCCAGGTTGCCCTAAGTTATCATTTGTGTTCATTGGTCTTCAAGAAAATGTTAGAGGCAGTTCTGAACACTGTGGACACATGTATGCCACCTAGAATTGGTTAATCACATTTCCTTATAACAATGTGTTTCAGATTACTTGTATTTTAAAAATATTAAAGGGAGGAATACAATCTTGCCATTGAAAGTAATAGATAGTATTATATTTATTTCATTTAATTCTGAAGGTCCGGCGTATTGTGATCCTTCTTCTCCTTTGATGACCCCAAATACAATATACTAGTAAAATAAGTTATTTATAGAGATCCCATGTAATCCTTCCTGTAGAATTCCAGAACTTTAAAAAATCTAGTGGTTTCTTAAAGCGAAGGTTAAATAAGAAATCAACTTTTACAACATGTTTAAAGGTATGCTTTTGTGTGAAATAGCTTTATCTGAACTAGTCTTCTTGAAGGTACTGAAAAGTTCGGCAGATGTCCTCTTGTCAGCAGTATGATATAAAATGGTGTATATCACTGACATAAAAATCCAACATGGGTATGTGGGCCACAAAGAAGAAGGCCCTGCTGTACTTAGTATCGCTGATGATGCAGAAAGTCCTGACACTGCAGAAAAATAAACATTGTTTGATACCTCATAAGATCCCAGTACATCATTTAATTCCTCTCTTGCCTTTCCTCCCTGATGCCAGCACTCTAACTTACCGTGATACAATGGGAACGAAACGAACTTCTCTATTAGAGGCCATTTAGTAAATACTGATGGGAAATGCAGAGTTCTTTGCAAACCCAAGTACAGTATAAACCCTGATCAACACAGAGGTCTTGAGCTTATAAAAACTAACTGTGCATGAGTGTGGGTTCATCATTTGCATTTATCCCTTTCCTTTCCAGCCTGGTGGCTGATGTGGTGGTGTTCAACTCAGTTTTTAATATGGAGTCATTTCTCACCTCTATCGGAAAATTTATGAAATTGATCCCTGATCACAGACCCAAGGATCTGGAAAGCATCATCAGGCCCAAGTGCCAAGTTCTTTACTTTCCCATCAGGTTTCCTGATGTGAACAGGTCAGTATGTTTGACTCCGTTTTTCAATAATGTGTTCATAAATTATTTCCAAAATGTATAGAAATTTGTGGTGTTCTTGCCAATTTTAACTTTTCAGCATAAGCATGGTTAATTAGAGAATCAAGTTCTATTTCAAACCATGCTGTGATTTACAAACATTTTAAATAATCATGTGTTTTGATGATCCCTGAATGGTTAGTTCTGATATTGAGTTCATCTTTTCTTCTCTGATACTTAACTGGTTTCCTCAAGCAAGCTGCTTTGGCTTTTTTGACACTTACTGTTTTGTTTCTTTCTTTGTTGTTTTGTTACAGAAGTCATGGTCAAGCATATTTCTCAGCCTTTGCATTCAGCTTATGCCCATGGGTTTATATGTATATAGCAACGGTTCTAAGTAGATCAATGGTAATTGCACTGCTTGGGTTACTTTCATTTCCTGTGTTATTTTCTTCTATTTTTTTCCCTCTCCTTTTCTTTTTTTATTATTTATATTATTATTATTTTTTTTAAAGATTTTATTTATTTATTTGACGGCAGTCACAAGTAGGCAGAGAGGCAGGCAGAGAGAGAGGAAGGGAAGCAGGCTCCCTGCCAAGCAGAGAGCCCAATCCGGGGCTCAATCCTAGGACCCTGGGATCATGACCTGATCCAAAGGCAGAGGCTTTAACCTAATGAGCCACGCAGGTGTCCCAATTATTTATATTATCTTAATAAAGAGTTAGGTCTTCTATATTAGGTTACAAATGCACTTAATTGCCATTTCTCTTTCTCTGTTACTAAGGACATTTTTTATTACCCTTGTTGCTGGGCCCACCCTGAATTAGCAGTGGATGATGTGGCTCAAAGGGAACATTTTCAAATTCCTTTTCACTTCTGATTAAACCTAGCAAAATGGTTTTTATTACCAGTAGGAATATTTCTCCCGTGTGAACAGAAAGTTTACTTCAGTGGGACTCATACTAGTCGGGGATGCTGCTGTTTGCCACTGAATATGTCCTTAAAAAGGGTTCAGGGACAGCTGTTTCTTCCCCATCGCTGAAAGGAAGGCAGGAAACAATTTAATGTCTATGCATGTTATGCAGGAGGTCAGCATTACTCTCTGTATTCTAGATTTACTGAGTTCACCCAGATTTTGCTGTGGAATCAGTAATCCTCATCAGCACTCTTAATGCTGATTTATTTGAGTGTTTACTAGTTAGTATTTCATTGAAGAAAAATCTGCCTAATCCCAAATCAAGTTAGTGAGTCATAAAATTTAAGTTAGACAACCTTGCCCAAGTCTTACTTTATGGAGTTCAGAAAGCAGAGGCCCAAGGAAGCAGAGACTGGCTTGTACTCACACTACTGATTGTCACCGACTGGATTAACGTTTAGACTCCATGGTTCTTTGTTCAATTTTCTGTTTACTGTTCAAGCTTCCTATTGCTATAGGTCATTTGGTAAAAATACTTAATCATTTATTTGGAGTTTCGACAACTGTCAGGCTAAAGGAAAAAAAGATCAAAATTGATTTTCAGTTATAGATGCATATGTATATGCATATATAATGTGTATGTATATATGTATGTATGTATTTATTTGTAAGTTTTAAAAATTTATTTGACAGAGAGAGACACAGCGAGAGAGGGAACACAAGCAGGGGGAGCGGGAGAGGGAGAAGCAGGCTTCCTGCCGAGCAGGGAGCCCCGTGTGGGTCTTGATCCCAGTATTCCGGGATCATGACCTGAGTCAAAAACAGGTGCTTAACGACGGAGCCACCCAGGCGCCCCTATCATGTGTATTTATATATGTAATATGTGAGATGAGAGAATTTCAACTTTCCGGAAAATACAATTGTTACACTGTAGACCTATGATTAGTTAAAACATAGTTATATTTTAGGCCATATTTTTAAAATATGACCTTTATTTTTTTGACATTTTTTAAGGTTTCAATATAATGTACACTCAAAATGTACATCTTTAATTTAGTAGGTGGTTATACTACATCTTAATTATTATCACTATAGAATTCCAAATACATAATATGTTTTAAAATTTATTTGCATCTGATATATTCCTACAACATCATATGTTTTAATACACCTGTGGCAATTGAATAGTTTATTAATTTGGACTATATTACCATAAATAAATCTAGCTAAATGGAAAAAGGTTAAGAAATATTGTGGCCAAGATAACATTCATAAGCAAGGTCTTAGCCCAGAGTGTTATTTGAATTATTTTCAAATGGTAATTTGCTTTATCCAACCCAAACTCATATAGTGTAAGTAAGTGATTATTTGCATGAATGACAATCATTCTAATGCCTGCAGTCTTAAAAGAGTATTATTTTGTTGAGATGTTGAAAAATATTTAGTAATTCCAAAGGCAACATAACCAAGATGATTAAAAAAAAAGAAGAACTTTTGAATGCTTCTATCTTTCTCTTTGTACAAATATTGTTTGTTCATGGCAAAAAAAAAAAAATAAGTAAAAAAAAAGTAGAAGATATAATTAAATTATTAATATAATATGCTATAATAGTGTATACTATAATGGATATTAGTCAGAGAAGGAGAACAGCTGTATTTCAGCCAAAAAATATGAGGATTTCTAAAGTTGTTAACAGTTAAGATTCAGAGCATATCAGTCACATAGGACTTCAGTAAGATGACTTCGTGGCAACTACTGTTACCTATTACCCTTCTCACTCCTCACTGCCTTGTCTTTCTCAAAGACCAGAAAAATTGTTGCAAGAAAGAATATCACTTGAAACTATCATTACATGTATTGGGGGCACCAGGGTGGCTTAGTTGGTTAAGAGTCCAACTCTTGGTTTTGACTCAGGTCATGATCTCAGGGTTGTGAGATCGAGCCCTTTTAGACTCTGGGTCAGCAGGGAGTCTGCTTAGGAGTCTTTCTTTACCCTCTCTCTCTGTGCTTCTCCCCCTGCTCATACTCTAAGTAAATAAATAAACAAATAAATGTCTCTTAAAAAAAAAGAAATTATCATTATATGTATTAAATATTTGGGGATGGAAAAGCTTTTAAACACTGGAGGCGTACATACATGTATTTGAGTCTTGACAGCCACTTACCAGCTCTGTGACCTGTATATGTGTAATGACCCTGAACTTAGGTTCTTTAATATTACGATTATATTTACATATCACCTATATAGGCATTGTGTAGTGACTAAAGGAAATAATGCAAATAAAGGAAATGCAAATAAAGGAAACACATGCAAAATGCTTAGCATAGTGTCTAGTACGTGATAGCCCCCCGCCCACCCCAGTAAAGGCTACTTCATCATATTAATTTCCCCACTCCCATTGTTATATAACCTAGCACATTTATTGCCACCTGAATATAAAGTACTCTCTAACTCTCTCTCCTTTCTTAATCAGCACATTAAAATACAGAAGTACCCTGCCAAAGGAGCGGCCCAATATAAACAAAGAGGTTCATTTATTATTCTCTGTATCATTCTGACTCAGTCTTTGGGCCTCATAGGAATCTACCATCCATTGGTGGGGCCAACTCCTTACTTTGATTTTTTTCTTGTCCCAATTTTCCTCCTTCCTTCTTGAGCTCAGCCTCCATGTTTGATCATTATCCTTGCTGTCTTACATATTCTCTCAGTTTTTTTGCCCTTTTCCTTAATTTGATCAGGAGAAAAACCTCCAGCTGTACTTGATAGTCTACCCTAAATGCACATGGTCCTCCTGAGCTGCCTGGTAAGCAGACCACATTTCCCATCTACTAGATAACTAATCATGAGTTTTTCTTGCTTTGTAGACTTCTGATACCAAATATTCTATCTTCACTCTCAGATTATGACTGAGAAAATAGCAGCAATCGGCAGAGAATTTCTATATGCTGCTACCACCGTGTCAGCTCATCCACACACTTCTGGGTGCATATTCTTTTTCCTTGTACCCATTAATGTGGATGAACTGACTTTGCTTCCATGTGAGGCCTTTGCCTCCACGAGAGTCCAGCCTTCTTGCATATCTAAGAACTACTGCCCTAGCAATTTGTCCTTCTCTGTTCTGTACTATCAGTTCCTGTCTTCTGGGTCACTATTAGCATTAAAAAAAATGCTATTTGTTTTACATCTTTAAAATTAAAAAAGCCATTTCTTGATTCCACTTATCCCTTCTGCTACTGCCTGTTTTCCTTCTCTCTGTTAGTAGCAAAACCTCCTGAAAGAGTTTTTATCTGCTCTCAGTTTTATTTCTACTGTTCTCTCTTACAGCTACTCCACTGAAACTATTTTTGTTAAGGTTACCAGTGACTTCCATGCCTCTCTAAATCCTGTGGTCAATTCTCGGTACTCATCTTGCTTAACATATCAGCAGCATCTGACACACTATGACACATTTTTCAATTGTTTTCTAGGACACGCAAGTTGTTATTTTTCAGGCTTGTTGCTGGTTTCTCATCATTACCTTGGCTTTGAACTTCACACTGGCCTTTGACACTCTTAGCACTTAAAGCACTGATGGAAGAAGAGTCCAGGATTGAAAGAAGAAAAAAGAGTCAGGAAGTCAACACTGAGAGAATTGTCCTCTAGAGAAGAGGGAAGAGGGTCTAAGAAGATGGCCAGTAGTAAATTCAGAGAAGTAAAGTTAGATTATACTTTTGAATTTGATAAATAAAGGATCAGTGATACCCCATCCTGCATTCTATTAAATCACAGAAAAGTTTCTTGTGTTCTTTCTAGTAGCCAGAGAAAGTTAGGATGCAAGTCTAGGTGAGATCTCTTTCCTGTCTGTCTGTCTGTCTATCTCTGTCTCTCTCTCACACATACACAATGTGTATACACACACACACACACACACACAGAGAGATTCTGCTCCTCATTTGTGGATGAAAGCACCAAAGTTCAGAGATGTTAAGTGTCTCCTGGTAACCACACAGCAAAATATAGACAGAGCAAAGACTGGAACTCCTATCTCAAAATCTCCATCCCATGCTCAACCCACCACTTATTGTGAATGCAGTTTCAGAGGTCCTGATTATCTGATTTCTCAGCTGACAGCAGATTAGCAGCATCACATTGGGGGCGCGATAAAGGCAGGCTCACTGACAGCAGTAAAAAGTGACAGCTGACTGACAGCTCGACAACAAGGGAGGAGAGAGATACACTATTAAAAAAAAAAAATACATGAGAAGTGAAAAAGCGTAGCAGCCTGGAGCCATTCTATGGCAGGGTAGGCAACTGCGCAGGTTGAAGAACCCTCGCAGACGTTTCTCCACGACTGTACAGCTTGTACATCACAAGGGTGACTGTGAGGCATTAAAAAATGATAGCCAGTAAATTCTGTGTCAGATGGAAGGAAATGCATAACTCACTTTTGGTAGAAATGATAAACAACAGCAAATGAAGGTAGACCTCGTGCCTCGCTCTAGGATATATGGGAGCCGTATGCACTGAAGGGAGGACAGTAAGCATCTAAACCCTTCCCACTCAGTGGTAATATCTGTAGGCTTTGGTGACCAGAGAATATTTCAGGAAGCTGTTTTTTTAGATGTTCCTGATTGGAGCCATTTTGTGGGCCAAATCTCCCTTTGTTGCCGGGGTGCGTAGACTGGCTCCTTTGGTCCTGAAGGTGTCTAGGCCTGCCAGATGGTCAGTGGTCAACAAGATCGATTTTGCAATATTAACACCATGCTTTAGCCTGTTTGGGTTGCTGTCACAGAATACCATAGACTGGGTGGCTGATCAACAGCAACAGTTTACTTCTCATAGTTCTGGAGCCTGGAAAGTCCAAGATTAAGGCTCTGGCAGATTTGGTGTCTGGGGAAGATCTGTTTTCTGTGTCTGTGCTGTGTTCTTACATGAGGGAAGGAGCGAGGGAATTCTCTGGAGTCTGTTTTACAAAGGTACTAATCCCATTGATGAGGAATCCACGCTCATGATGTGCTTATCTCCCAAAATCCTCGCCTTCTAATACATACGGGGGCAGAGTAGGATTTCAACACAGGATTTCTGAAGGACTACAGACATTCATCCTGTAGCATGCCAGAAGATAAATGTGATCTTGAGACTCGATGAGATGAGACTCCTGACTGGGAAGCCTGTGCTGTGTTAGAGGGTATAGGTTATAGATTGGAAATTAAGGAAATTTCACTGTATATATCAAGAAGGCAGATTTCCTGTAGAACTCCATGTGCTGTTGGTTGTATGATGGAAAGAATAAAGAAAACAGTCTTACAGCCCGCAGAGCCAGACATTGGCTAGAGGAAGCCAGTATTTTCCTACTCCAGGTCATGTAACTGCCAAACAGGCAATGCCTGGTACAACTTAGGGGATTTTATATATCCAGGCCTTGTGTGAGTCTCATTCTAATGAAATCAGAACATCAGAGGGATTTGCAACTTGCTTTCTGACAGGGTCATCTTTAGAAGGCAGAGTTAACCATAACAGCTAACCTTACTGATTCTTATTTTAGCCCTGCATTGTGCTAAGCCTGTTAGATGTATTTTAGCATTTTGTTCTTCCAACAATTCTGAAAGCTATTTTCCATTTATAGTTGAAGAAACTCAGCCATAGAGAATGTAAATAACTTTTTGCCTACGGTTGTACAGATAGTAAAGGTAGAACAAGAAATCAAACATTTTTTTATCCGATTTTACAACCCAAATTCTTACCATTTTTTTTCTTTATTGCCTGTGTCCCCAAAAGATGTTCAGGTCCCTGGTACTTGACTCTGACCATTGAGGAACAAATGATTTATAAAAGAGAACTGACAGAAATATTGAATAAAAGGAAGCATGTCATGGTAATGTTATGAAAGAAAGGACTCAAGGCTTAGAAAGGAGACTTTTAAAGGGTTGAAGTTTTGAAAAAGAGGATACCTGAAGAGGAATGAGAAATTTTAAAAAGGAATACCAATAGTAAATTGGAGCTAGGCCAAAAGAGGCAGAATGGGAAGAATACATCATCAAAGGCACAGCTGTAGTCTCAGACCAATATTTCATGTATGAGAAAACTGTTTTTTTTTTTCCTATTTGTAAATATATCTCATTTACTCAAACTCTCTTCCCTTATAAGGTAGCTTATGGTATGACACCTGTCTTATCTAAGCATCACGTTAGATGTTTAGGATGGAGTTGAATATGTCAGCACATCCTCACATTTTTTCCATCTGTTTCCCCTACAAGATCCGGTACTGAGGGACCATTCATGCTTTTCATAGAACGAGATGATCCCCACTCCCGACAAATCCGATCGCATAAGAATGTATATACAGATACGGTGAATTACAAAGTACTGTATCTTATCCTTGAGAAAGATCAGGTCTTCCCAAGAAATTCCATCAGAAACTGAGGAGGGAATATCGAAGTGGGTCTCAACTGCCTCAAACAGCATTCAGTTGGATTAAAGGTGAAGAGAGATAAAGGCTCAAGACTGTCAACTCCTGATACTTGTATGTATTTATCATGTGCTTGCCTTCTCAGTGCCATTATATGGTGAAAAAAGCTTAAATGTCTTTATTATAGTTACACATAATTGATGTAAACAGATCAAATATATGTGTTTTCAGTGGAGACCATAATAAAAAATCTTCCGTTTATTTTTTAATGAAGGGATGAAAGGATGGTATTTCCTTAGGAGTTGGAGTTTGGATTTGGAGCACACGAGGAATGTATACTTTAGATGGAAAAATAGGAGCTTTTTCTGGGGTTCGGGTTTCCATTTAGTCACCAGAGAGAATATCAAGTATCAATCTTACCGTGATCAATAGAGAAGAATTTCATATGCTTCTGTAATCATTTTTCTCTGTATTCCTATTTTCCACAATACTGGATTGTCAGAATAAACAATAGTAGATTTTACCTGTGAGTTTCCTCATTTCATTGTAGTTTTTGTATCCTAGGGACAGGAATTTATCTGAAAAGCAAGCATCTCTGCTTTCCTCCTTCTACATTTTTGACAGCAAAGGAGAGAGGAAAACAATGTTGGTCATTTGGAGTAATCTCAGTTACAGAAACCCTAACAATTTCTTTACGTGTTTCTCTCCACCTCTTCTATGTAGCTGAAATGTAAAGCCAAGACAGAGGTCTATGGACTTCACGTAACTATTTTAAAAACAAAAATGGAGAATTTTAAAAACAGTGTGAAAACTTTAAATGAAAACTCTCAGGCTGTGCAAACAAAGGCGAGGAGCCTAAGGGCTTTTTGAAGAATTCTTATTAAAAAAAAAACAACACTATTTTACATTGCAAAGCAGATGTGTCAGAAAACAACAGCAGATCTGTAATTTGAGAATTCGTGGATTGATAGGACAGAAGGCAGCCCCCGTGGCTCCCCACAGAAAACTTTGTTTTCTGGGGTCAAGAGTTCTGCTTTTGGTGTGTGTGTGGGGGGGTGTTGCCAGAAAACACCTTAATCTTCTTACCACATGTGGTCACATTTCTCAGATACATTGAGAAAGTATTAGTCAGACATATTAATAAAATACTGCCTTTGCTCTATGAAATAATGAAGTGGGTACTGTCTTCTTGAATATTAATTTAGGTTTGAAGTAGGAGAAGAAAAGTTTTGCTTTTACAAATTTAAACATATCCATATTTGCTAACAATTATTTTGGCTCTTCAAAATGAATGCAAAAATGTGTTTCATTTGAATGTCATTTAAAAAAATTTTTATAGAATCACTCTACTAAAAAAAAACTTTTGATAAATCATTCCAATGTTTAACACCACTCACTTTCATGAAATCTCCTTTATATCTAATGCAAATCTTTCATGCTGTGTTATATTCTAACCATCTTCCTCTTACTATTCTTGTTAAGAAAAGAGTTTGGCTTCTCACACACACACACACACACACACACGCGCAGAAAATTCCTTTGTTGGCCTGAAGTTACAAAGAACAAACTCTTGTTCACTCAAAATGTATTTTTTATGAAATTATCATTCATGTTAATGCCTAATTACTTGTGATTAGATTTCTTTTCTCTCCAATTTATACAATAACAATAACCCCACCCAAAAGAAGTGCTTTAAATTCAGCTGCAGCAGCAGCAACAAAAACTATCCTTTTATAAAATGATTTACACCCGTTCTCAAGTATAGAGAATGTTTGGCTTCAGACATCAAAGACTTGATGTCCATTTTTTTTTTTTTTTTAAGTTCCTCATTGTCCTGTTCAAAGTAATCTTGGAGGCAAGAAGCAAAGGTGACAGATCAGGGGGTGGAGAAATAACTAAAAATCAGAGAACATGCTTAGCCAGGGACTACATCATCCCTTCAAAAGGAGTCATGCATGGAGCAGGGCTTCTACAAAATGGGGATGGATGTCATTCAACAAACTCAAGCCATCGTTGAAGGGAATTCAGCAAAAGGTCCACTTAGGATCTCTTCTCCTCAATGGGCTTAGAGGCCATGACTGAGCTTCCTGTAGCATAATGAATGATCATCAGTGTAGATCCATCCAGGCTAGAACAATTTGTGTTAGATATTCTGTTCATTACATGAGGGCTATGTACAATGCATGTTGTTAGAAAGAGTGCAGATAAACCACTTTGATGTTTAAAGGATCAAGCTTTGGTTATCTTCCTAAAAAGCACTTACTCAAATCATTCCATTTGGGATAACGCTGAATAAAATGTGGGAGTCAGCAGAATGGTGTAGAGCAATCTGGTTTGTCCTATATCACTTACTAAAACTGCTCAGCCTAATGCAAATCACTTAACATCCTATAACTTAAGTTTTCCCATCTGTAAAATGGTAATCAAGTAGGACCTACTTTTTAGATTTATTATGCCAGTTGAGATCATTATTACAGTGTGCCGACTGAGCTCTGTGTGTACAACCTAGTCATGTTCAATAAATGTTAGTGATTTTATTTATATTCCTACCATCACCATTTTGGTTATCTGTTTCACAGGCTTTTTGATAAGGTCATCCATTCAGTAGGAGTCCAACCTCAAAAGTGAGGGGGAACAAAATTTTGAAAAATCATAATGATTTTATAGAACATCCGAGGATCTGAAGTTTGCCAGTAATTCAAATAAGGGTGCGGACTGTCTTACATCCTATCAATTGGCATAACCGCAGCGCCTGAGCGGGCATAAGTTAGCAGTGCGTGAGAGAGAAAGGCACGTGGGCTGTTTCCACATCTGCCTGACACCTGTGATTCGTGTGCATTCCTGGTGGTGCTAGAGTGTGGAACGACAAGTGGGGTGATCAGTACAGAAGTCATTGTAGTTGTTCAGTGTTCCTGTGAAGAATGCTGGGGAGTGTTTTAGATCATTTTCCACTAGAAAACAAACTAGCTGGAATGTATCATTCAGCAGTAAACTGCCAGAGTAATTTCTTACACAGGATAGCTTATTTGCACAGAAATTCCAGATAAAAGACTTCATAGGAAATTCCTTAAAAATTTTTCAAAGTAATGCAATAAAATATACTTAACAGCAGTTTAATTCTTTGGGGTTTATTCATGCCTTCTTATCCCAATGTTTATTAAAAGCTTGCTATTAATATGGTAAATAGAAGGTATTCTAGGATATAAGGATATAAAAGACAGGATCCTTAATCTTAAGAGCTTTGTAGAAATGATAGACATAACAGGTATCTTTAAGATAGGGGGGAAAAAAAAAGCAAGTGCTTTTTATGGCATTTAACCTGGGCGTTAAATACTGACTCAGTTTTGGGCATAATAATAGTGGCTATCATTTATCAACTGCCTTTTCTGGGCATGCACTTCATGTATATTACTTCTAATCTTTACCAAAACCCTCCAAGCTAGGTACTATTATCCTCATTTTACAAGTGGGAAAAGTGAGGTTTGGAAGGTTAAGCTTGCCGGAGATTGTACAGCTACTGAAATGGTCTGGCTTCAGTATGCTGCTTCCATTTATGTAGTGTTATTTGAAAGGAGAGTAGGTTAGGGTACATGCAGGCACACATTATGGAGAGAGAATAGTTATAACCAGATTTATGGTGGTGAATGATCATTGGGCCTAGAAGAGATTAATTACCTTTGACTCAATTGGGCAAATAGATAGGAAGGTTAGAGATGGGAATTTAAGATGAAGAATTTGGACTTTAGCCTGTCATCGTTTGGGAGCCTTGTTAGGTTATGAAATAAGATAATTTGGTATTGATAAATACAGTATTGATGGGAAAGGAAACGGAAGCAGAGAAACAGTTTTAAAAAATATTAGACCAGGTTATTGAAGACTTGAGCTAGGAAAGCAGCATGCAGATGACGAGGAGGACATACACATAAATGCGCCAGTTGTAGACTTGGCAAGTTGACAGTGGCAACTGGATGGTCTTGGATAATCTCAGAATGTTAATTATAGTAACTAGGAGAATATCTGTTCTATTGGAATTAAGAAATAAAGATGGTGAATTCTGAGTTTTATATGTTGAGTCTGAGATGTTGGCAAGTCATTTAGATGGAGCTGACCAGCAGGAAGTGTCTACTTATCCCAGTGTCATTATTTAGAATGTCATGTGATTTGTTATACCAACCTACATTTCTAGACATTTTGGTTGGATTTGCTCTTTCCTTTGACACACTGGACAAAGCTCAAATTTATTTTTCCAAGTAAATCCAAGATACCTGTTTCTTGTCATTTGTTACCATCTTATAAAAACCGAGTGCAGAATTTGTAAAAATATCAGATCTTTTGAACTCTTTAGTTCTGGATAAGCAGGAATTTATTGAATTACTCCTTCCTTTGTCTTCTCAGAGTTCAGTAACTGAATCACTTCAGTCCCTCTGGGCGAGGAATCCTGAGATGAGTACTATATAATGAAAGGGCAACGTGGTGCAGTGCCTAAGAAAATTGACTTAATGTTGGGCACAGCTAGATTTCACTACCACCTTTTCTGCTAACCACTTGGTTGATACTGAAAAAGTTTTTTGATCTTTCACACCTCATTTTTCCCCCCTCATCTTTAAAGTAAGGGTAGTAATAACAGTCTCGTTGGGCTGCTGTGAAAATTAAATGAGATACAAATGTAACATATTGTTAAAATGTTTGAAACATAGTGAGCATTAAATAAATGGTACTTGTTACTATTATTGTCTTTGATTTGTGTGTTCATTCTCAAAATATCTTTAGGTGCTTTCATTAACCTCTATGTAACTTATTTAATTTTCTCTAGCATAAGAACTTTGTCCCAAGTTGTGGTCCTGTATGACTTTAGTTGTTTTAGAAGCGAGATATTTGCTTTATGTCAACTTAGAATTAAAATAATAATAATAATAATAATAATAATAATGATAATAATAATAATGTTTCCCTAGTCTTGACTTATCTTTACCATGTTAGACTACCAAAATTCTACTTTGAAATATTGCTAAGAATATTAAATCCAAGTACTATTCTGTATGTGTGCTCTTGCCATGTAAGCTGTGGAGTTTCTGTACTTTGGGCTTATTAAGGTAAGTTGTAGACCTTTTTGACATCTAACAAGGTTTGTACTAACAAGTGACTATCTGCAGAGGTACTTCTGGAAGTGATTAGAAATCATAAGCTTTCCTTAAGTTTGGTTGTTTTGTTCTTACTATATTTGAGTCAGTGTTACCTACAAATTTATTTTTATCAGTAAGTATTCCTATGAAACTAGTTCTTAAATAATTGTCACTTTTTGCTTGGAAGATTCTAATTTTTTGTGTCAGTACTATTAAATATGGAACTTGAAAAAATTAGCAGACACAATAGTGAAAATTCAACTTAGGAAACCTAGTTACAATTCTCTTTAATTAAAGGTAAGCTCATTAGTTGCACAAACACTTGCCCTTCATTCAGTCCTACCTGTTGTTCTAAGCGCTGAGATCTTGGTCATTTTCTTTAGACAGCCACAAAATGAGAATGGTAGAAGTTCTTCTCTTATTTTCCCCTTGGCCACACACTAAGATTCATACATAATTAGTGAGCAACAAGAGAAGAAAGAGCAATTTAACACCTCTTCTCTCTTATATGTTGTATTTTCGTATATCCAGGGAATTATCTTTCTTGTTTGAAATTCAGTGTCCAGTCCATTGCTTCCTGTTCCTATCAGCTAACTCTAAGTTCATGAGTATTGACTGCCACTGAATTCATTTGCATTTGAGAACTGATGTATCTGTTTGGGATACCCATCCCATTCAAACACAGCGCAGATGGGCTCTATAAAATATCAGCCGATACCCTGAACAGACCCCGAGATTCTATGGAGAGAAGGAGGGTCTATTCAAAACCACCACATTTCATTTTTATAATACCAAAACTCATTTTCTAACACCAAATCCTAAAGTGTATGTAATAATTATTTTCTGCTAATTGAAGAGGGAGGTTATGTCTCAGTCGGTGAGAATGGATTTGAAAAGAAATAAGCAAGAGACAATGGGAAAGTAGACTATTCAGGATTAGGTGATGAGTTCTGTTGGAAATAGAAGACAAGGGGGAGAATGAATTCAAAGAAATGTCTAAATTTTAAAATTGTTGTCCTCTTAGCTGGAATAGGGAAATCAGAGAAAAATATCACCCACATTCAAATGCAGACAAATTTGTTTTGTTTTCAGTTTTAGGCAATTGACTTTTTCTTATCAAAGAATAGACTCAGAACTGAGAGAGGACCGAAGTGGGGGAGGGTGGACCTTTAGTGATCTTGAGTCTTCTTCCTTCATTTTGCAGCTGGAGAAACTAGAGCAGAGAGGATTTTACTCCAGGTGTTAGAGCATCATTGCAGCAGAATCACAAATTAGAACAGCCAGTTCAAAAACTTCATGAGATTATTAGAAATGTGCAGTCTGGGTTGTTGGTTGTGTTTGTAGTTAGCAGGATAGGGTCAAGCAGCACTGATAAAACAGACCAGTTTTACCAGGAATATGTGGCGTCCAGAAATTTCTCAGAAGCATCCCAGACACATCAGTGGCATTACTACTTGTTGCCGCTTTACACTGAAAATGTCCAACTCTTTCATCTGTAGCTTGTTTTGAGGTTAAAATGCTCATTGGCCAACTCTATTTGCTTAGAACATTTTTTGCTTTTCCAGCAAATACTGAGCTACTCCTATAAAACTTATTCTAGGAATGAGGAAGAGGAGTTTACAGCATTTGTAACTCTGAACCTGAAAATCATTTTGATTATCCCCCTTTTCTGGGACTTGGTATCACAATTCTGAGTGAACCAATATTATATACAACTATCAATTTATTTTTTACATTTTTTATTTTTTATAAACATAATGAGAACTATCAATTTTTTAATGCTTCCTGTTTGCAAGTTTTGTTATAAATTACTTATCCCTTATGATTAGAAAATTTTCTAAACTTACCCTCCATGTTTCTCATCGGAAGATATTTAAAATTTCCATAGCGTCATGGCTTTGGTGATAACGCCTGTTCTGCCTCTTCTTAGGGCTATCAGGTGAAACCCGCTTTTTTTTTTTTTAAGATTTTATTTATTTATTTGATAGAGAGAGTGAGAGAGCACAAGCAGGGGAAGCAGTAGAAGGAGAGGAAGAAGCTGGCTCCCCACTGAACAGGGGGCTGGACCCAGGGATCAATCCCAGGACCCAGGACCCTGGGATCAGGACCTAAGCCAAAGGCAGTCACTTACCCGACTGACTGAGCCACCCAGGTATTCCTGAATCCCCCTTTTAATCTGGAGTCCTGTTTCTATAGCTAGCTGATGTCCTGTGGGTGAGCTGATGCTCTGGGTAGTTAGGTGGACACCCAGTATGAGAGGGAGGAAGGTAGGTGGATGATAAGGTAGGCAAGAGTCACATGTATTATAAAATACAAAATTGGTGCAGAGGAAAGAGCAAAAACTTGGTATTCACATGTGGCTTTAAGTCTTGGTTCAGCCATTTTCTAGATGTGCAGCTTGGTCAAATTATGTCACCCTTTCTGACCTTTGGTTTACCTAACATAAAATCATAGAGTGGATGTGAGGATTGAGAGAGAACACAAAATGTTTTGCACAGTACATGAAAAATTTTCTGTGCATATCTCCTGGCCTCCCCCCTCTATAAGATCATACCTACTACTCTGTTGTATTTTATCAATTTTAATTGCCACTTTCAGATATCTGAACTGACCTTTAGGGGTTGCCGCCTCAATTTCTGAATCTTTTGGTGATTATTTTAAAATGTAAGGCTTCATTTACTCTGATGTGTAATGCACTCCACTATAATGTTTAGTTGTGTCTTTTTTTTCTATCTCTTCTCCCATGACTAATTTAATTCACAAAAATAACTTTTTATAATCTAAGTCCTTAGTTACCACTTTTAAAATACTTGGATATCCAGCACACTTTCCTGCCACTTATGGTTATTTTTCACCTGCTCTGTTTTGCTGACTTTTTATTCCTCTTTTTTCTGTCTTTGTTATGTTTTAGTTTACAGATACTTTTCAGGGTTAGCACTTGTGGAACGGGGCTCTTATGGTCAATCAAAGTTGATGTAACTACATCTCACTTTCTAAACAGAGAATCAACTATTCATGTCATTATGTGCAATTGTTCAGTGCTTGGCTGGGTGAAAATCTGTTTCTGCTCATGCTTGCTGGTATTTCTTTAATACCTCATGGATGTGCAGGTTGGTTGAGAGTGCAGAGCTTCTACCTGAAGGTAGAGAAGTAAGCAGTAGTATGGTAATGTATTATTCATTATTTTCTGAACGGAGGAGGTATGGCTCAGATGTCTGTGGCGGGAAAAGGCTAGCCTGGGATTGTATAGTTTACTCCAGACAAATCTGTAGCCTAGGTAACACACCCAGAACTACCTGTGAGTTCAAAAACCTCTTAGATTCAGAGTTATTGTTTCTTGTAGAGAGCCTTCCTATTTCTACAAAAACAGATTGCATTAGAATTATGATCTTTCAGAAATACAGTCCTTGGGTGATAAAGCATCATGCCATGAAACGTGTCTGTGGTATCGAATTGTTTGGCCTGTATTAATAACGTCTGATGATACACATGGCCTCAAAAAATGTGATTAATTTCCCCTAAAAAAAAAAAAAAGCCAAACAACAATTATAACCAGGTTGGTACATCATAGCCTCAAGCAGTGGTTTTCAACATTGGCTACACATGATAATCACCTGGGGAGCAGTTTAAAAAATAAATAAATAAATAAAATCTTGTTGCCCAGATCAATTAAATCAAAATCTCTGGGTTTGGGACCTAGGTATTGGCATTTTTTTTTTTTTAAAGTTCTCCAGATTTTCTACTCTTTATCCAAGAACCCCTGACCTTAAAGCGTGTCTGATAACTAATAGCCTGTGGATGGTCCATGCACCTAAGTAGCCTCTCTTGGTTGTACCATGACATCCTTTTCAGTACTGCAAAAATGTATGTTCCTGTCTGCAAGTGTCCCCAGGCAATCTATAGTAAAAATTCAGTGTCTTCATGATAATGAATTTGTAAAATTCTCTGGCTGTCCTGATGAGAAATGAGAAAATGTCAAAAATTGTATTTTATCCTTGATCTCTTTCTCCATAAGTGTTGGCATTCCTCCATTTCCCATTGACTTAACGTTCAATTTTTCTCTTCACTGTTTTTCTTGGGTGACATTGGGAATTTTTACCATCTGATGAAGGCAGATGTATTTTCAAATAAAAATGTCTTAAGCATTTGTTCTTCCTACTACTCCATTCTTTGGCAGAATATTCATATAGTTGATAAATAGTTTGCTTTCTTTAAATACCTTTTCATATAATCTCTGTAGCATGTTTCATGGGTATTTTAACCTAGTTTTATGGTTTTTCATGAAATAAGGTATTTTCTAAATATGTTATGCTGAATTTAACTGAAATAAGTGGTTGTACTGTATGCCTTTAAAATGATGATGATATCTTGCATTTTAGGGTAACACTTTCATCCTGAAAGATTTCAAAGCACACTGCGAATGGTTACAAATTATACAGTGAAGCAGTCACCATACTAGAGTGAAGCACGGCAGCTGTTTAACAGCTCACTGCAACACTACACAGCAGGTTAGGATAGGAAGTGAAGAATAATACTGGATTCACTTGAAAAAATTGCTAGGGGGGTGAGGTAAGCAGAATGTAATTACCTAAGTTGGAATTTATCCAGGACATAAGGCTAACACCTCCAGTCTTAGAAGAGAAAGCTCTGATTCTTTAATAACCATGTACATGTATCTGAATTGTAAGGGTGCTTCTGCCCTCTCGAAACCACTAGCGTATGCTCTAGCAGTGTTCCAACTGAGACTTAAAATGTAAAAACAAAAACGAAAACAACAAAAATTCTTGCAAAACCCACACGTTCGTCCTAACTTAGAGATGATAGATAAGTGTCTTTTTGTATGCCGTCTTTGGCTCCTAATGGCTGTTTTGGGAACCTGTTTAGGACTTTAAGGCCATATTCTGAATAAAAAAAGAAGTCCTTGGTAGATTAGTGATGTCTGCATAGGAATGGGAGAAGTAGCACTTACACCTGTACTGTATTTTTGTCAAACTGGCATTTGGGCATAGTGGCTACTTTCCTGGAATGATTTAGTTATACTCTTCAATTCTTTTCAAGGCTTCTGATTTTTTTTTCTTTTTTTTTTTAATTACTGCTGTAGACATAGTTAAGTTTTCCTGAGAAATTTTTAGGAGAAAGGGATGTCGACTGTTTTTTAGTAGCTGTCATTGATGAGGTTAGAGATAAAAAGATAAAATTTTCAATTAAAAATCTCAAATCAAAGAATGTCCAGCAAAGGAAGCAATTTGATGTTAAGGTTGGTTTTCATTGGGAAAATAATCCAGTCAGTGTCTTGGGGGAGCAAATAGGAATTCAGGCCAGGAACACAAGAGAACAGGAATGTGTTACTAAATCAAGGTTTTGTATTTATTTATTTATTTATAAAGATTTTATTTATTTATTTGACAGAGATACACACAGTGAGAGAGGGAACACAGCAGAGGGAATGGGAGAGGGAGAAGTAGGCTTCCCATGGAGCAGGGAGCCCAATACGAGGCTCGATCCCAGGAGTCTGGCATCATGACCTGAGCTGAAGGCAGACGCTTAACAACTGAGCCACCAGGCGCCCCTAAATCAAGGTTTTTGAAAACTGGAAGTCAGAATTTGGATTGTTTGAGGAACCTAGGTTAATAGGGCCAGGCAAGCCACGGGTCCCAGATCCGAGAGCAGCACCAGGGATAGCTCCCAGTGAAGGTAGCTTCTCCTTGGTTCTTTGGTTCTTTCATTTTCAGCCCTGCCCCTCAGTCTAGCATATCCAACTCTGTGGCTTAGGAATGCTTGTAAAATCAGGAAAATGGGTCCTTTCATCCTGTTAATTTTAATATTAGTAATAAGTCTATATTATGATTGAGGTAGTGCATAATTTTCACAGATCTTATTTAATATACCTAGCCTTTTGTGTTAGGTATTAAACTCACATTTGTGTATGAGAAGATGAAGATAAGTAATTTGCCCATAGTCACAGTTCAGAGAGAGGGTAAAACCATGAATCAAGAATTTGATCTGTCTGGCTCCAAAGTCTTTATTCCTGAATGTCTTCCACGAAGTTACATGAGAATAAGATCTTTTGGGTGTCACTTGCTTCTATAAAGTAGAATGACCCTAGGGACATCTGGGGCTTTAACACAGTTGAGAAGGAAGTTTAAAATGCCTCTAGTAACAGGGTAGGGTATGGATAATTTGTTTGTTCTTCTGTGCTTCAAAATCATTACTGATAGAATTGGTAGAACTTAGTTCCTCCTTTTGACATGATGGAAGTATTCAAGCCAAAGAACCACGTGTCACTGTGTTTAGAGAGTTCCTATGTTTCTGTGAATTTGGTGAAGGTGACCTGTAAGTTCCTTCAAATAAAGCCTGTGATTATTTTGATTCTAGGTCTTATATCTCTGTTGTGTTCCCTATTTTATTTTTCTCAATAGACACTGGTATGAATTACTGTAAAATACCTCATTACATTCTGATTTAGATAATACAGAACCTTAAGCTTGCTTTTTCAAATGCCCGTACATCCAACATAAAAATTAAGTATTTAGAAATACAGTAGTGTTCCCTGACTCTTCTGAGCAGTTGATTTCCTTTTTACTCTTAGGAATTTCCAGGGAGGAACTCTAAACTGTTTTTGGTTATTTGTCTCACTCAATAAAACAGGCTTGGTCTAAGGAATCCTTTAAAGCTTTAAATACAATAATAAAATATCCATTCATTTGACAAAAGTCCATTTGGGGGAAAAAAAAACAAGTTTATTTAGTTGTCTACAATTTAAAGTAATTTTAATATTTAATATTTATAATTTTAATATTTAAACAGGAATGAAAATTGAATTTTACATCTAGGTCTTATAAGACCAGTTTATGCCTGAAACAAATTCAGATATTTAGGTTATAAAATTCCTAAAACTGCCTTATAATGGAAGAACTGACAGACCTTTAATGGTAATGCCATTATATCACTTTTAAAGACTATGCAGGTTATCTAATACCTTACTTTTATGACAGAAAAATAATATTCTGTCCTTATAAGAACAATATAGTAATATGACTGGAACAATATAGTAATATAACTTCCGGGAAGGTTGAGGAAAGCTTATGGATACTAGCTGGATTCTGTTTTCCAGAAAACATTTTTTCCATGACTTTTCAGTTAGGCTATAATAGTAGTGTGCCCAAATCTACTTATACGGCTTTAAAATCTTGATAGATATATAATTTGAAGGTTTTAAAAAGTGATTGAGATGCAGTCTAATGACTTATATGGTATGCAAAAAGAGATATGAATCATTCATTTTATAGGTTCTATTTGTCTTCTTTTTAGAGTACATTAGCCCTAGGACTTGTGCCTGTGTGTGAAATCATTTTGGGTATTTTGAGCTGTTCCTATTGTCTTTTGTACTGATTCTTCAAATGTGGTGGTTTTCAACACTGACTGTGTATTCGAATCCTGTGGAACTTTTAGAAATCCTTAAGCCCAGGCAGCACTCAATCCCAGTCTGAATTTCTGTAGACAGAACCTAGACCTCACTACATTGTGAAGTTCTGAGGTTGAAAACCACAGATAAAATACACAAAGACTTAATAAAGCATTTCTGTCTTGAGATGAAAGAAAATGTCCATTCTTCTGATAGAAGGGTGGTGGCGGGATGATTATTGAAACTGTAGGGGTGGCCACATAGGTCATAATAATAGGTAAAATATAGTCTGAAATAGAATGTCATTGAGTATTCTTTTCTTCAGCAGTGACTTAAGTGAAACACCTAGACAAAGATATAAAACACCAACATTTCACCTGGCCACTTGTGCAGTTTTGTTGTTGTTGTTGTTTTTTGCTTTCTTGACTTTAGCTGCTAGCCAATCTTATGACCTGAATCTTGATGATTAATAGCTCTTATAATATTTTCTTAGCTAGTGTAACTTCAATTGCAATACTTTTTCTTCTAATGCCTTGCCCCTGTAAAATAGCACTAAACTATTTTTCTCAATAAATTCTACTGACACACGGTCCCACAGATTAATTATAAATTGCATAGAAGTACTGCTCTTTGTCAGTTTTAAATGTGTAGCTTTATCTTCTCTTTCTCCTTGTCTTTCCAGGCTAAATGGAATTAGGAGCTTAAAGAAACCTGGTTAATTTGGAATATATTCCTATTCTCTTATTTTAAACAATAATGTCATTAATTTTCATCCTAGACTCTTTGGTTCCTCTATTATTTTCACTGTTATTATAATTTAAACAGAATCATCTCTATTTTTAAAAAACCATTTATTTCACAACATTGTATAAACATCTTTTTAGGGAATAATTTTCCTCAAATGCTGTTTCTGCTTTGTTTGTCTGTTTTTGTTTTTGTTTTTATTTTTGCTTTGTTTTAACCTGGTGGGCTTTCTCCACAAATTCAGTTCCGAATACCAGATATTTTTTTTTTTCCTCTTCTTCCTTCCTCTCCACTCCCCCTTTCCCTCCCCTCTCCTCTTTCTCTTCCTCCTCCCCTCCTCCTCCTCCTCCTCCTCCTCTTCCTCCCTTCCTCCTCCTCCTCCTCCTCCTCCTTCTTATTCTTCTCATGAGATAATGAAGCGGGGAAAGGGTATCAAGAGTGACTTAGACAATCCTGGAAATAAATGTCGGGCTACTTTGCCATGGGTACTTTAAAATAACCTAACGTAGATGAAAAGAATAACTTAAGGGCTTCAACCATTTATCATGCAATTATAATGCTGGCACAGCTTTGCAAAATATTTCCTTGCAGGGTTTCATAGACATTTAGCAATAAATGTCTTTTGTTAAAATGGTCTTAGGTCCTATAAAGCCAAGTCTGTATTCCAGGAGAAATTCTTTTGCAGTTATTTAATAACGTTCCTTTCACAATGCCTTCCTTCTCCATACTTTTTGTTCCCATTGCAATACTGGTATCTTTGACCAGAGGGTAGGGACAGTGAACACTAAGTCTTAGCCGTTCCCTCTAAATGATCGAAAAGAAAGAAAGTATGGCCTTGGAGGGTTATATTTAAGTATGGGAACTATCATTATTATTGAGATGCTGACCCAGTTACTGACCCTTTGAAAGAGGGCGAAGTAGGATAGGAAAAATGTGGGAAAAGCAAATTGGTTAGACATAACAAAGACCTTGACTGTAATCCTGATGAAACAGTGTAGTCATCAGTAAATGGCAGAGCTGATTGTCTGTTTCTGTGGCTTAGGCAGCTCTTGGAATGGTATGATTTAAGAAGTAGCTGAGAGGATTCTAGCTTTCCTCTGAATATCTCTAATATTTCCTGAAGTTGTGCCACCAACTAGAATCCCTGTTTGGAGTTGGAGCATGCTGATATTGTATATAAAATTTTGTGGGAATGTGCATATGTGCATGTTTTTTTGAGAAGATCCATAACTTTCATCAGAGCTTTATGTATCCATAAAGATTCTACTTAAAAGCAGATGTCTGTAGTATAGTTTTTATGACTTAGTGTGAATTTGGTCAAAGTGATTTCTTTCTCCATACCTTATTGCGATGTACTCATTGATTTTTTTTTTTTTTAAATCAGGGTGGAGATTGGATGGAGATTGGAGATTTCCTAGCTAACCTTCCTTCTGTTTTTATAGATAATTAACTCTGAGATCTAAAGCTACAACTTAGATATTCCATCCCCCAAATCTTGTGTTCTTTCCCAGGAAGTTTTAGGTAAGAGGTGAGAACAGATCTGGGGCAGTCGGAGGTATGAGAGAGACCTGAGGCTTGAAGTACATACCTGGAGGCAAGATGATATACGTTTAGAGGTTTTAGTGAGTGAGGTGGGCCAGAGGTAGCAAAGGTGACATGCAAAAGAAGGTAAAAAGGTAATGTTTTTCACAACTTTTGGTCATCTGATACTAGAGGGAAATGGAATTACAGTCCTAATAGATCTTTATTATAGCCACGAGTGTTAGTTTTTTGTTTTTTGTTTTTGTTTGTTTGTTTTTTTGTTTTGTTTTTTTTTGCATTCTTTCATCTGCTACTGACCTATAATAACTGTAACTTTGTCAGTTTTCATGTTGAAGCATTCAAAACCACTCAATGCCATTTGGATTTGTGAATTGATTTTATATTTTAAAAAACACTTCTTAGTCTCTAGGAAAGGCATTATTAAGTGTGTTGTTGTTATATGAGGAAACAGATATAGAGTGCTTATATTCCAGAGGCTCGGGGTTTAGTAAAGGAGGAAAAACAGGAGAGAATAACAACAAGAGCACTTATATTTTGATAGTCTTCAGTTTACATTCATGATTTCTTTTGTTCCTTCAAGCAACCTTATGAAAGCAATTACTCTTATTGTTTTATGTGACACACAGGGAAACCAAAACATAAAAGGCCTAGGTAACTTGTGAGAGGTCCCATAGGCAGGCAGTTGGGGGGCGGTGTTGTTCCCCAGCCCAGGCTGTACCTAGCATTTGAGCATATTCATGTCTCACTGTTCTGCTGTATTGCTTCCCTGGTCCTTACACCATGAAATGCATATAGACTGTGTGAGGACCAGTCAGAACCAGAGTTAGGGCAGGGATTGCAGAGAAGGCGATATTGGAGCTGTGTCTTGGAGGATGGGCAAGCATTGTTTTGCCTGTCTGATACAGAGCAAGAGGGCACCGTCATCCAAGGGAATGCCCTGAGTCACGGTAGAACTTGCCTTTTCAGAAGGGCAAGGGTGCCTCACAGTCAAGGCTTAAGGTGCTACTGTTTTGGGGTTTGGCATAAAGATGAACATGATTAGTGCAAACTTAGAATCAAAACTCACACATTATGAATTGCTTGCTGCCTTTTTAATACCCCTTCCTCATAAATCCTTGTCCAGTTATGTAAATAATGAAGTCTGCCAATGAATCCTACAAATGTCACTTCCTGAAGACTTAGTTACTACTATCCGTCCATGTCTTTTGCCCAGCCTTTAGTGGCTCTATATTTGAATATTCAGGTGCTTGTCCAGTTAGCATAATTTCAATAATTAATCTATGAAATATTTACTTGGACCTACTATGTGCCTGGTTCTAATAGGTTCTGTGGATCAAAAATTAGGTCCTCATTCTTCAGGAGAAGTCATGATTCACATTTTTATGGCTTATGCAGATGTGACATCATCTCAGCAGTGTTTTGCCAAACTCAGAAATTGAGGTTCCTGTTTTTATGAATGTTTGTATGTAGCCAAAAAGGCTGTAAGACATATCCTGTGTTTTAACAATATTTCCAGTTCTTTATCTTGGTAATAACCAGAGAGACACTTAGTTTCCTTGAACATAGATAAATCTTTGCATTCAACAGTTTGTAGTTGAATTTGTGAAATGAAACTCATAAGCGAACTGATTGATATAGTGGTTGCTTACTGTAACAGTTTTCAGATGTCATGGCATTTTTGCAGCACGCTACAGAGTTGAAGACAAATGAGAAAATAAAATAATAGTTGAAAACACTTGCAGCTGATATGAATGTTGAAGGACAGTAACACATTTCAAGCCATATAACATACCAGATTGTTAGGAGACAAATGTTGTTTTTAAAATATTAGTGCACCATAGGTCTTAGATCAATCTTGAGCTCTTCAAATTACTTTAGATTATGTACGTACTAGCATTAGAAGTACATGTATAGAAAACTGACATTTTGAAACTCACTAACTTTTTACACAGCAAACATGCCCCTATCAACCTGCCAAATAGAAACTAACTTCACACTGACCTGTTAAAAACCCGAGTCAGTTATTTATCAGAATGGGAACGAGGCACTAGCAGAATAGAATTAGGATATTTGTCACTCAAAGTTTAAGAAGTTTGTGCTTTCTGGTAGTTTAATTGATTATTTCTTTGTTATTTTTAGAAGTCTCATGTGTTTAAACATTATGTATCACTGTATTAATTTTAGAGACCAGAAGTTTTCATATTTCATATCTTTTTTTTCAGAAGAGATGCATCAACCAAATTATGGAAATTAAGGAATAAGAAAGTGGGGTCAGGCTGAAGAGAGGCAGAATGGATAGAGTTCAAAGATTCAGGAAGTAAAAGAGGGAAAAGAAAGCATTGATGATTTCACTTGGTACTTCTGTGAGGTTGAAGAGGGAGGGTAGGAGCTGTATGGATCACGGGCTGGCCCATTGAATGGGAGGGGAAAATGCTGTCTACTGTCAGTGCGGAGACAGAGCCGCTGGAGTGAAGAACTTGTGCTGGAGTCAGGATAGGTGGACAGTGCTGGCTAAAGGTAGAGAAGGAAGGAACGCTTTCATGAAGGGGTGTCAGGTTGCATGGAAGGTGCTCTCAATGTGAGAACTCACTTAAAACAGAGAGGGGGAGGGGCACCTGGGTGGCTCAATTGGTTAGGCCACTGCCTTTGGCTCAGGTCATGATCTTGGAGTCGCAGGATTGAGTCCTGCATCGGGCTCTCACCTCCGCAGGGATTCTGCTTCTCCCTCTGACCTTCTCCTCTCTCATGCTCTCTCTCTCTTTCTCTCAAATAAATAAAATCTTAAAACAACAACAACAAAACAGAGAGGGGCCAGTGTTCACCAGGCTTTATCCAGTTTTTTGACATCCACTTACTGCTTCACAGGAGAGACTGAAAATTATACTCAGGTATACTGATAGTTTCTAGATTGACACAAGAAACCGGACTGTCGAGGGCGTAGGCCATTTTGGAATGGACTTTGAAAGCAGCGCTGCATTTCTTGTGAGATCTGTGCTCTTGTTCTGATTCTCTGATCTCAGCTACAGGGTTTGAGCTTAATTTTCTTACCTGCAAAATGGAAACAATAATGTTTCCCCCTACTAGCCTTATGGGATGGTGATTTATCTGAAAGGAGTTTGTAAATCCTGAGGTGGTGTAGAATGGAGAATGATATTATGATGATATAAAAAAAATCAGGCCCAGATTACCTGGGAGAATATCCACATGTTTATATTCCTTTTAAACCACTGCCCCTCCTCCCCCCACCTTTTTTGGGGTACAGGAGGTTGGAAAAATAGAAATAGTTGTTTTAGTTCAGTTGAGCCCATTTCTTAGAGACATAAAATGAAAATCCACTGGCTTTAAAGGCATTGTGTATGGAAGTTCTGTATTTGTAGCCTATTGCCCATGTATACGCCCCATGTTTTAACAAATGTACAGAGTACATTTCCATATACAAAGAGAGTAATGTGTTTAGGAGGATATACACCAAAATATTACCTATGGTTACATCTGAATGGTGGTATTGGGGTGATTAAAAATTTGTTTGCAACAACATGGATGGACCTTGAGGGCATTATGCTAAGTGAATTAAATCAGAAGGAGAAAGATAAATACCATATGATTTCACTCATATGCGGAATCTAAAACAAACAAAACAAAACAAATGGACAAACAAAACAAAACAAAACAAAAAGAGAACAGATTGATGGTTACCAGATGGAAAGGAGGTTGGGGGGTGGGAGAGTGTGAAGGGGGTCACTTCCAGGGTGATGGATGAGACTTAGATTTGGGGGGTGATCACTTTATAATACATGCAGACGTCACACTAACGTTGTACACCTAAAACTTACATAATTAAAAAAATTTGAAGGCCAGTTGTGTTTTATGATGCCACTTCTCTTAATAAAAGGACTTGGTATCAAAAAAGTTTTATTTTCTCCCTGATTTGTTTGTTCACATTTTCTGGATCATCACTAATTATGTACATATATAAGCTCCCCCCCAACACACACAGAGTCACATTTATAGATGTAAATATTTCATATGGAATCTTTACTTTGGCAACTCAAAGTTTGCCTCACTTCCTAGGTTGAGTCTGACACTAGTTCATACATATATAAATACAGAATTTACTATTTTTTGAAAAAAACATTTACTGGAAGACAAAACACCTGGCAGAGATTGCTGACCCCATGGAACATTGCAGTATGCATATTTATGTCAAGGAGAGCTGAGTGTTGCACGGATATGTTTTTCTCATTCAGTGTGCTACCCATACACCTTATTACACAGTTTTCCTGGACAATTACTTGGGAGATTTCTGCTCTCTGCTCCTTGGTGGTAGCACCTAGAAGGAAGAGATTTGCAGGGTAATATTTTGTATTTCCCTGCCTGTGAGTTTTTGCAGTTCCTGGTTTTTTTAGTCTTCCCCCAAGCAATTTGCCCTGCTATCTCCAGTGAAAGGCCTCAGTGATACCATTTACTTTATATTTATTAATTTTGCTTAATTTTACCTTGCAGTCTAACAGCCCACAAATCCCAGAAAGAGATGTCATGGTCTCTCAGTTATGACCAGTGTGTGATAGAGAGGATAAGTAAGACCTAAAAGTGCCACAGAAAGAAGTGGCATAGGAGAGAAGCTGTTGGTGCTATGTTTCTTTTGTTTTCCTTGTTCCTTCCAGTGACATGGCCACTGGGCATTTTGAATGGAGTGGACAAAGGGTAGGAAGAACAGTGGTAACCAAAATGTACTTAGGGGTGTGAAACCACAGAACGCCACAGCGAGGGCAGGCCTGGTGTATCATCACTCACTGCCAATAGACAAAGTGGCCTTGGCCTTGACTTAATAGGAAGAATAAAAGAAGGAGAAGCAAAGTGGTGCCAGAGTTAACTTTTGGGGAAGTAACCTTGGTGGGAAAGAGGGTCCTGAACAGTTTTATAGACAGTTAAAATTGGCAAACTGCCCTATAAATTTATGTGCAGTTTTGATTGTACAGAGTCTTGCTTAAATTTTGCCAAAGCATTTTCACTTTGAGTCACTAAGAAGGAAGCAAGCATTATAGAATTTTCAGATTGTTAAAACTGCTTTGAGTTCCAGTGATTGGTTCTGCCTTAATACATGTCTGCACCATGTTTGGATGTATTTTGCATTCAGAGACTTCAGGGATATGAATCCTATTTCATTTACCTATCACCTAGTTGCTCAACTAAGCTTTGTTCTAGTCATAAGTTAGTTATTCAATATCTCGGAAGGATATTTAAGCTGAAATCTAAATACAAACTTTTTTTTTTTTTTTTGGTAGTGTTGGGCACTACTCTTGTGCATACAACACATTCCCATAAAACTAGCATTTTGTATTTACAGAGAATTTCTCCTGAGAGTTAAGGTCTTGTAAAACATTCTTGTTCTACAGCATGAACGAATTATTATACTCAAGGGCATTGAAAGTGAAGTACACTGAAGAAAAGAATTTTTTCATTAAAATGCAGTTTATATTGATAAAACAGATTACTAGCATTTGATGAAATGTGAAACTTGGAGCTCCTCATATCAGTAAATCGCCAGTAGGTTTATTTTGGCAAGTGGAACCAGTATGTAACATATAAGGGGATAAGGGGCCAGGCATTATACCTGTTAGCATTGTATTAAATTGTCTTTTGGTAAAGTACTTAAAAAAAAAAAAAAAAAGCAGGCTGTGGTAACTAGGATTATTAGAAAATAAAAGCTGTTGTGTTATCAGTTTTGGCATAGTCATTTATCAATCAGTATTTTAACATTGACAAGTGGTAATTTAATAGGGAATGACCCAGTTGGCAGGAAGTTCTAATGACAGATGATGCAAACTCATTTATCACTAAGGGGCTCTGCTGGGCTTCTTACCTTTCTCTGTATCATGGCTCATATTTTCCAAGTCTGGGATGTGAGAAGCCACAAAGGGCAAATCCTATGGCACCAAGCCTGAAACCACTCCCAAACAGAGAAGAACATTAACGCTTTAGAAGCTCACAACTTTGCAAAGGCTCCTCCACGTAGATGATTCTCAACTTGAAACAGGTGAAATTGATGGTTATTAGGAATGTGTGGTAGTCCATCTGCTTCATTTTTTTATACATGAGAAAGTAAGGTAGATGAAATTTTGAAGGAAGTACAAGAAGGATGATTTTGAAATTACTAAGTTAATGAAAAAGGTAAAATTTGATGAGAAATCCACTGTTAGTAAAGTTGCTTCCCCCCCTACAGTTAATGCATCATTTCTTTCTGGCTCTTTAAACTTTCTTTGTCTTTAGGTTTCAGAAGTTTAACTCTGATGGGTCTTGGCATGGAATTTTGGGGAGTTATCCTTTTTAGGATTTTCCCAGCTTCTCAAATCTCTAGGTTTCTGTTTTTCTGGTGAAATCTGGGAAGTATTCAGCCATTGCTTCTTGAATATTTTTTTAGCCCCACCCTCTTCTCCCCTTTTTCTGGGACTCCAGTGAGACAAATGTTAGAACTTTTGTTATAGTCCCACACATTTCTGAAACTTCTCTCCCCTCCCCCACGCTCTGTTTTCTCTTCTGTTGTTTAGATTGGCTAATTTCTATTGTTTTCTCTTCAAATTCCGTATTCTTTTTTGGTGGTGGTGGGGGAATCCCTCCACCTTACAGTTAAACTCATTCATTGGTTATTTTCTCATGTTAGTTCTAAAATTTCTATTATGTCTTTTATTCTTCTGCTTTTTTTTTTTCCTTTCTGCTGCAACGCTCTGTTTCACTTGTTCCAAATGTGTTTATAGCTGTTGGTTGGATCATTTTTATGTTGGTTGCTTTACATCTCTCTCTTCCCAGCTGGCATCTGTTGATTGTCCTTTCTCATTCATTTTGAGACATCTTGGTTCTGGGTATGAAGAGAAATTCTCAATTGAAATCTGGACATTTGGGTCTTACATTTTTAGACTCTGTGACTTATTTAAATTTTGTGTTTTTTGCAGGCTAGTCTGACACTGCCCTGATAGATGATAGAGATGCCACACCAGTGGAAATTCAAATTTTACACTCACCCTTTGTGCACTGAGGGGTTGGGGTGGGGAGCTCTCCTTGGCAGCTTATTACCATAGAGCTATGGTGAAAGTTATGCCACTGCATTCCATCTGACACACCCCAGCAGGTTGGGATCAAAGTTTCAGCTCCCAGTCTGTGCCCTCTCTGACACTGGGGTAGAGGAGAAAGAGACGACACCTTGTTATAACTGAGTCAAGGTGAAATCCTAGCTCCTTGACTGGGTCTATGCTGGCAGGATTGAAGCCACAGTTTTTACTCTGGTGTTTACTGAGGAAAATGGTTATTGTCTAAAAGTTTTGTCTTATTAGGCTGCCTCCTTCCTGTCTTTTGACTGAAGAGAATAGGCTTCTTTTGGGGCTGTTGTTGATCTTTTTGCCCATTGACATTTCCAAATTGCTGGCTTCTCCAGTCGGGGATACATCAGTCAAAAAGAAAACCCAGGAACACACCACTGTATCATTCCTTGAGTTCCAAGGTCCCTAGCCAGTTTGTTTTCTTCTCTCCATCTCTAAGTCTTCTTATATGTTTTATATATAATGTTCAGTGATTTTAGTTGCATAGGGTAAAGTGTGTCTTTATAATTTCCCCCAAAGATGTTCTATAGGAAGAGGTTTTGGTACTTGTGTCTCAAAATAGCAGACATTCTAGAATTGGCTTTATTTGTTGAATTGCTTAATTATTTTGAACTGGAAAGCCTTGTACAACAATCCTAGGGATTTTACTGGTGTAAGGCTATACCAGTGTAATACTTTCTTGGGATAAGGAACCAATTGGGTTATTCCCTATTTAAATATAATTGACAAATAAAAAGCTTTTGATATGTAGATCTATTTAAGTTTGAAAATTTATTTATAGCCAGTGTAAAATATTTTCCTCCTTATTGATGATCATTAGGGTTCAAAAATATGCTTCAAAATATGCTTCATGGTTGTTTTGCTTATTGATACTTATCATTCTGAAAATATTTCATTATTTTTGCTATTATTATTTTTAAAGATTTTATTTATTTATTTATTTATTTGACAGAGGGAGAGAGAGAGAGAGAGAGATCACAAATAGGCAGAGAGGAAGGCAGAGTGGGGAGCGGGAAGCAGGCCCCCTGCTGAGCAGACAGCCTGATGTGGGGCTCTACCCCAGGACCCTGAGATCATGACCTGAGCCGAAGGCAGAGGTTTAACCTTGAGCCACCCACGTGTCCCTATTTTATTATTTTTAAACGTTCTGATCATCTGAATTGTTTCTTTTGGATTTTCAGTGGAGTTAGTAAAAATTAAATAAGAGTAGGAGGCCTGGGTGGCACAGACTGTTAAGTAGCTGACTCTTGGTCTCGACTCAGGTCCTGATCTCAGGGTTGTGAGATCGAGCCCTACATTAGGCTCCATGCTTAGTGTGAAGTCTGCTTAAGACTCTCTCTTCCTCTCTCTGACCCTCCCCTGCTCCGTGCTCTCTCTGTCTTTTTCTGTCTCTCTAAAACAAATAAATCTTTAAAAAATAATTAGGTGATAGTAATTACTCTGTCCATTATGCTAACCGTAGGGATCCTGTGGCTGACATGCTGGAAACTCTCAGTGGAGGAATGGGGGGCGGGCAGAGAGGCACAGGCTGTGTGTGTGTGTGTGTGTGTGTGTGTGTGTGTGTGTGAGCTAAGGACAGTAAATGCTGGCTGCCCAGAGAATGTCCACCAGTTTGAACCACCCAAGTTTAGGGAACACAGGGAACTTACATTTGGTCAGGGACTCTGTCTGAGGCTGGTCAGTGCCATTGTAAGGTTGTGGAGTGTCAGTGCTCAGAACAGGTGGGTCTGGCCAAATTCCTGTAAGTCGTGGCAGAAGCAGAGTCAGTGCTGGGAAAGGGGGCTGAAAAGAACCAGATGTGGACATTAATGCTACCACACCTGGCTTATGTTTTAGGCACTGACTACTGCTACAGTTCTAGCTGGAAATGAGTTGGGGTCTGGGATGTAGGAAAAAGAACTGTTGGATGCACGGGCCCCGGAGTTAGAGGCCTGATAAAAGAGAGTTTCAGGGGGAGGAAGGCAGGTGGTGGGATGGTTATAGCTGGAGCTTCTCATGGGCATGCTTTGAATGTGGGAGTTTCAACTTTCTTTTAGACCCTTATTCATTCTCTAGATGCTGTTCTTCTGGGCTCTCTGTGGTTCTGGGTCTGACAGACTCTTGGTACCATAACACAGATGAGCCAGGCCAGAGGGCTCAAATGCATGCCCAGAATCCATTTGGCACACCGGCAGAGTGGGGCAGAGAAACTGCCCCCTTGGCTGATTTTCTTTTGTTTTTTAGCACTTTTCCTATACTTCTAGAGCCAAAAGATGAATAGGAATTTTAGGGAATTTTCTTAATGTGGGAAACAGTTCCCCTGGGAGTCCAGGCAATTGTGTTCTCTTCTTAAGAATTTGGGTGCGTTGGAAAGGCCCTAACCCGAGAATCAGAGACTTGAAATCAGGTGCCAGAGGGAGACCGCCAACCAGTGTCCCTACCTCATCTAAAAAGCATGGGAATGGTAATATCAGTCCTGCTGCCTTATACAATTGTTTGGAATAGAAATAAATTGGAAAAAGCTTAAAAGTGCTACGTGATGTTTCCGACATAATTTTTCATTATGTATCTGCACAAATACAAATGCTTCTCTTTGTCTAATTTTTCTCTTCTGCAAATGGGAGAGAAATAACTCTTCCTTCATAGGAAAATTAACAAAGAACAAGTCCATGGATATGCAGACAGTCCCATTTTGTAGTTTTAATAAAGTTTAATTGAGTGTTGGTAGTGTAACTTTTGACAGTGACAGAAAGGTAAGTTTTTGCCCTTTTCCTTCCGGTTATCCATTTCTAAATTCTTTGTACTAATTGAGAGTCAGTTTCTCAGGATCTCCCCTCCCTTGGTAGCTATAAATATCACTTGCGTATAACATGTCCTTACAACTAAGAGAGAACCTAGAAAGTTTACCGTAGCTCTCACTAACTTGTTTTCACAGTAGTAGAATCCAAGCTTTTTGAACAAGTAGTTAGTCTGTGAGGTACTTCAACTCTTTTTTCTCTACCACTTGAATACCCTTTTAGAATGTAAGTTCCAGGTGAAGCTGTACTCTCCTGCCTGGGCACCAAGAAGGCACTCAAGAATTCTTTGTTTCATAAACATGTGATAGATAAATGGGTGCTGGCCCCCCCCTTTGACTGAGTCAGGCTCACATTGTGCTGCCCTCTTGGGCTTCAGAGGCCCTTCTGCCACCAGTATTTATGTTGCATTGTATTCCCAAGTCTCCCATCTACTAACAAATCTGTGGCTAGTTACATGATAAACTAGTCTCCATTAACCCATTTTAGCTGATGATGGGCCTACTACAGTTTCTACATTAGCCTCATGGTAAGCACGTGAATGTTAGCTGCTATCATTACCCTCCTCCTCCTTATCATCATCGTCATCATCCAGAATATTCCCTTGTAGCCATTGTTTTTCACATTTTGTTCCCCAAAACCATTAGGACTCCAAGGATTTTCCCAGGTGATGGTAGAAGTTTGGTGGGGCCAGGGGTGGATGTTTGGTGGGAGGGAGAAGTGTATGTGGAGAGAAAAAACAAGGATATGCTCCCTTCACCTCTCTAACCGAGTAAGCTGTGCTTTTATTTGTTCTATATATTTATATTCCTGTTGAATTTGATTTTTGAAAGGATTCCACTACTTTTCTTTTTTGAAAGAAATGCTTTAAGCAATACACTGTTTGCTGGAGAGTGTAACATGAGCATAGCTCTTCGAAATGTTCAGAAGAGAGTGACAAGGAGAAGAAGAGAAGAATAACTGACCACATTTCAGAATGTGTTCCTAAGCAAATAATGTGTACAGGCTCTAAAATGGATGTGCTGTTGCGGGAAGCCAGCATGTGGGGTAGTATACGTCATGTCACACCAACCTCGGTGTCTGTTATAGTAAGGCTATGAGGTTAGTGGATAGGACGGTGCTGTGTCCCTTACAAGCTGTGTGACCTTAGAACAAGCAGAGTTCTGTGAACCTCAGTGTCTGCAGCTATAAAATGTCAAAAATCGTACTACCTCATAGAGTTATGACGATTAAATAAAACTTGTCCTTTAACTTAAAATACTTAAAATGCCTGTAGGCCTCAGTCTTTACACATGCATCTATACTCTCTATATTGAACATTCAGTGACATCAGCAGGGCATTTCATGCACCTTCTCATGGTAGCCTTAGAAATAAGATGGTCAGATCAACTTTTAGGTAGCTAACTATCTTTCTTGAACGGATATGTACTTAGGAATTCCCATTAGTCTTAAAGGGCACCCTGGGTTGTTATGGAAAAAACACAGATCTGGATTCACACAAACTTATTTAAATTCTAAGCTTTGTTGGGGCTCCTAAATGGCTCAGTAGTTTGAGCATCTGACTCTTGGTTTTGATTCAGATAATGATCTCAGGGTCATGAGATCAAGCCCTAAGACTGGCTCCATGCTCAGTGGGGAGTCCGCTTGAGGACCCTTTGCTTGCTCTCTCTCTCTCTCTCTCTCAAATAAATAAATAAATCTTTAATAAAATAACATCTGAGCTTTGTTATTTACCAGGTTCTTGAGCAGTCACGTAAAGCTGTTTAAGTCTCTATTTTCTCATCTAAAACTGTAGGTAGCCAATAGGGATATTGTGAAGATTAAATTCTAGGAAACACTAAGGGTCTAGTGTCCACCATGTTTATTCTAATGCAGTAGATGCTCAAGAAATGTTTCTTCTCTTCTTTACTTTGCTGGAATGTCACAAACAAAACCCAAAGCAAGTGTCCTAAAATTTTAGATGACACAGAACAAGGAATGATTGAAAGAATAATGGGTGATAAGGATGAAATTTCAAAATTACTGTGACAGACCAAAATAATACACTGAAATGTACAAAAATGATATTTGAAAGAACAACTATTAACTCTTACATTCAAAAAGATACAGAGATGATAGGTTTGTAGGAAAGTAGATAGATAGTTAGAATTTCTAAAAACACTCTTCCAGAGTTCTCTTCCAGAATCTCTGGAAGAGACTTCTATGGAAAGGCCACATGACTGTATTCACATTATAGAATCATTGAAACTTGGGAGTTTGAAAGATTGTTATGTGCAAATATTTGTATATTTGTATTGTGTGTGTGTGTGTGCATATAAAATTTATATAAAATTATATTATCTAATATATATAATTATATTTTATGTTATATAATATATAATATATAAATTATATATAATAAAAATACATAATATATAATATGTATGTAATATGTATAATATACCATATATATGGTATTTTTATATATTTGTTCCTAAGCAGAGAATTATGACATGAGAAGCATAGGGCAAAGATACCAATTTTAGAAAAGGCATCTTTCTAATAATTAGAATCATTCAACAATGAAGTAAGATGTATATGTGTGTGTCTGGTATGTTTTGAAGAAATAAATCCAGTTTTACTGATCCAATTATAGAGACTTTTTGTCAGAGGTGACTAAGGGATAAAGGGCCCATGGTAGAGGTAGGGGAGATGTAACGTTTTACCTGATGTGACATCTCCTCTACAAAACCTTGGGAAATTGTCCTCCGCTTCCCTGTTGCAAATATTCTTTGTATTCTTTCATAGAAAGGAAACTCAGTGAAAATGAATTCAGCAGTCACTAGGTGGAATATTGTAGCCAAGTCTTCCCAAGGGATTCTTGAGTGGGTGGGATGTTAGGTAAGGTTAATTTCTAAGTTCACATCTAATGAATTCTGTGATTGTGTACCTATATAATTAAGTCAACACAATATGCATACAGAAGCCAGTAAAATAATGTCTTTAAGGGTCAGCTTCAGAACATACGGATAGCATTGAATATTACCTCTGAAATGGGCATTTTAGAGGAAGAAGAATTTCAAGAACATTCTGTATAAGGAAGGAAATTTGAGTCCCAATTGTGACTGTGGCCCTAATTCAATTCAATTATGACTTTAATAAACGATAAAATGATTTTGTGATGTGTGTGGCTTATGAGAATCAAGAGGAAATCATTTTTCTATGCTTAGTCTAGTGTTGCTTAGAATCTTACTGAGAACAGAGCTGTATTTAATCTTCCTCATTTAAGTGGCATGCACGAGCAGAAAAACTGGTGAGTCATATGAATAATCCGGCTAGTGTAACTGTGAATATTCTCGAGAACGATGGAAAGGTTAAATGCTTTGAAACACATGTATTCTGAAGGGACCACTGAGCTGCTGCTCTCTGGTTTCACTGAGAGCAGAACTTGGGCCAAAAGTACTAGCTATGTTTTATAGTGCTTAATACACTCCCATTTCAAGGTGATTGCCAGTTATTATGTGATCATGAGAAGATAGACTTTAATTTCAGTGAGCGTTAGCATCATCAGCGATGAGCCTTTCCGCATGTGGTGTGCCAGGTGCTGCATTAAACATGTTCAACTAGCACACCGCTTGCTCTCTGCACGCTTATGGTGTTAGGAGTGATGTAGGCTATTTTAGATATAAGCAAATCTGAAAGAGAAGGTGATTAATAACAGCAGCTCGCGTCGTGCCTTACATTTATATACCCCGTTCTGGTTTACAGAGCTCTTAAGAGAGCAGAACATTTCTCCCAGGAAGGTGGTGCGTCCTGTGAGGCAGAAATGTTCCTGGTACCAGTTTCCCTGAAGGGAATTGTGTCTGTATTTTTTACTGAAGGGTCGTAAGACGCAGCTTTAAGGATGTGATCACAACCCCCAACCAGAGAGAAAATTCCAACTGGAAATAAGGAGCTAGACCATTTTGCAGAGTTTTGATGTGGAAAAGATTTGGGAAGATCAAGGTACAGGATATATGGAAGATGCAATGAAGCGTATAATGTTGAAAGAAGGCAAGACATATACTTAAGCTCTGAAATGGAGCCTGCCAAGTTTATTCAGGTGTCCAGTGCATTCTCGATGGTGAAAAGAAGTGAACCGACATTTCCCTGCTGAATGCTTACCTTTCCCTCCTACCTTAGTTCTTGGGTTTCTGCCATTTTCCTACTCGGATCTAGAGTAATATTCTTTCTTCTCACCTCTTATCAACTACCCTCGCTTCTTTAAAAAACAAGATTTGGGATCATCCTTCCCCAAAACTGCTTTCTGAATAATGTCACTTGCATTAAACAACTAGGTCATATACATTGTGGTAAGATAATGCCTTTAATTCATCCCGTACCTTCATTTTTCTTTGGTGCTGACCTAGACAGACTTAAAGGGGAAGCTTTTAAATTAAGTATAGAGTCATAATTACATATGCATATGTCATGTATGTGAATGTCCATTATCAGTGGATTTATGTATGCTCAGTTCTTTGTTTCTAAGTTTCTTAAACATGGGAACACTATCTTTAATGTCTTTTAACACTCTGCAGTGCCAGCCTATTTCTCTGCTGTTGAGTTCCAATAAATATTATTAGTGGGTAGATGATACTTAAGGAGTTGGGAAGGGAAATCTGTGGCAACTACAAACCACCACTCATCTTGGGGTAGCCCTCAGCTCACATCTTTTTTTCCTGAGAGAAATGGATTGTAATTTGTGACTACCATCTAGCAACCGTGTTTAGGCCAAGTGCTATTTACCTTATGAAAAAACTTAAGCAACCAAGAAAGTCGGTGTTTCCTTTTTGACTCCTTAATTTTAAAGGAACCTCCTAGAACAGTTGGCAAAAATATAGTTAGATTGAATTTGGAGAGAAACCATGTCCCTAGATGTACTTTATTTGCATTGTTGAGCTCTGTCAACACATTGGCAGATGAGGTTGACCACTTTGAAAGGTGACATGAAAATATTAGGTGTGGATTATATAATTACTGTCTAACCTTTTGAAAATCTGGCTGTTAGCCTTAACTGAAAATCTTGACATTTTAGTTGTGAGCCTCGCTTATGGAACACCTCAGAATAAACTTGGAACTTGAAAGTCCCTGTAGAAATGCATTGTCAGTTCAGTGTGAAGAAGCTTACCTAACATCTCTACAGCCAGGTCTGGCTTGTGTTAGTGCTACGAGAGCCCCACTCTCAGGAGTGCTCCAGCCTCTCATCACAGGGGCAGGAGAAAACTGGGGTGCAGAGAGGCAGAGTACACAGATGACAAGGGAAGCCGTCAACCAGCACGGAGGACAACCAGCACTTAGAGACGCTTGAGAGAAAACTAGATGGAAATACAGGCTTCAGTGTAAACATCCCTAAAGACCAAGTGGGTGAAATTGAAGGAAAAGATGAGAAAGTTGGAAGAGGCGGACAGACAAATTTGAAACAAGTGTTTCTGTGACTAGAGGGCAAGCCTTAAGTGGTTTAAAAGCATTTTTGAGGAAGCCAAATTTGTCAAAATCAGGGGTTCTTGACAGAGGACTTAAGTGGGGGTGGGGCATTTTTGATGTCTGGCTTTGGAAGAAGAAGGCATCACACTCATCACCATATGGAGAATATTCAGCATCTTGTATTATGGTAGGGGTTGTACATGGATATGCTACCAAGACTGTGCCCTCTTCTCTAAACCATGCCCCCCCCCCCCCAAAAAAAGGACAGGAATGATTTTGAATAGATTTGAAAACAGATTTCTAGGTTGGAGCATCAAAATTAGGCAGACACAGGGTACAAGAAACCACAGAAACATTTTACCAGAGACGTGGTGATGAAGTGAAAAACTCCACTCAGCGGAGCAGGCAGGCCTTATTCTAATGGGATGGGCGTCACATGTTTCTGTGGCTCAAGAAGACCAGAGGTCAAGTGAAAAGAATCTGCAGAAGGACTAGGGTGATAGGTAAGGATAAATATGTTTGAAATGTTTAAGTAGCAAGCAGTTGGGTATTGGAATTCAAAGTAAATGTGTTAAGAGACAGATCATAGCAATGTAAAAGAGCATGAGGGAAAAGCCTCTAAGCATGGAATTAGGAATCGTTGCATTAGAAGTCTTAAGTTGTATATGGATTTTACATGAATGTAAGCCCTAAAGTAAGAATATACGGCATGCTCCCTTATTAGTTCACATTTAAAAGCATGTAAAACTTAATGAATATTCTTCAGATAAAAATAATGTAACTTTAGATGCTGGCTCTATTGGAAATTATATAGATGATTATCTGTATGAATCTTGAAGTCATTTCTTTCTCTCTAAAGAAACTTATTATTCTCAGCACACCACTTCATTTTGGCCAGCAATAAGTCCAACTCAGTCAGTGTGCTGCAGTGGAATGTTTTAAGCTGAAATGTGCATTGGAATCTGTTTGTTTGCAGCAGATGATTTGACTAAGCTTTGATGCGCAGTCACTTTCTGACATTTGTGTATTTCAGCAGTGAACAATGTAAACTCATTTTCTGAGCACTTTGATTACTTGCACATAGCAGTGCCCATGGCATGTGACAGAGAAGAGCGCTCTATCCACTAATCAGATAGATATGCTTCAAGCGTATTTACACAAAATAATGAAAACAGCTGTTAGATACCTTTAAACTTGAGTGTGTTTTGTTATTAATCTACTAGCCTGTACACATGACACTATAATTCTTCGCTCACTCAAGTTGCCTTTAATGACACAGTAATAAAACTGAGAGGGATGAAAGTAATGGAATTGTAGAATGTAATGCCTCAATTGTTCTACAGTGTCTTCCTTTTTTGCCAAAATAAACCACAATTAGGTCCATATGGTGTTTTGAAGTTTTCAAGCAATGACCCTAATAAAAAGTAATGAATTTCTGACAAAAGAAAGCATGGCTCTCTTTTAAACAGATATCTTCACTATTGATCTAGATATGATTGTAGACTGATATGCTAATAGAAGAAGAAAGGCTCAATGTACTTGGTATATATATGTTCATTTGTGGTTTATTTTTCTCATAAGAAATTCCCGTGTTAAGGGTAGAAATATTATAATCCATTAGTTATGACCCCTTTGTTTTAAAGACCTGTTACTTAAAGGAAAGAAGTAGGTCTTCTTCAAGAACAGGAAATTTTGAAGGCCATCTATAATTCTGACAATCGTCATTTCGGAAGGGTTGCAAGAGTTTGTTTTGGGAATATCCTATTCTTATATACATTGAGCTTTTGAGGCACTGGTTTTATTTGTGGGCAGTTTTTATATATTTCAAAACTGCTTCAAGAGATGATGACATTGTATTCCAAGTACCTACCTCATCTTCAAACTATATGTAAGTAATGCATCACTGAGTTTTTTGCTTAGAAATTAATTTTAAATAATAATATCAGGGTCAACAAAATCTTTAGATTGTCCTTAATGTTAATAAAGCAGTATAGCTAACCACGAGTTTTGACAAAAATTAAAGTAGAAAAATGTAAACCGAGTGAAAGATTACATGTATGATAGCTCTGCTGCAGTCAGGGCAGGAGGAGGGAAACAAATTAAAAGGAAGATGTGAAAGGAAGAGGTTAGCAGGTAGCATCATTTTTACTAGGAATACCTGGGTTTGAATCTGTACTCAGCAACATACCAGCATTCTCCCTATGTTTAATAGTTTTTCTGAATCTTAGCTTCCTCATGCAAGATATCAATAGAGGTCATTGTTCAGAGTTAAGATAATGTACCTGATCCATCTATCAGACTGCCTAGCAAATAGTATGTACTCTATAAGTGCACTTTTTGTTGTTGTTATTATTACTGAGATTGACCTCCTAAAGTAGCTTGTTAGTATGATTTCTGCTTAGTGGTGTGTGTGTGTGTGTGTGTGTGTGTGTGTGTTGAATTCACTTACACAGTTCAGTACATATTGACTGAGTCCCTCCTGTGTTCCAAGAATGTGTGTGGTACTGTGGAAAATACAGTTATGATCCGATGGACCTATACAAGTTGAACTTCATAGAACACAAACGTAGAGGTGCAAAAAGATTTCTTTGGAAATACAGGAGGAAGTGAGAATAATCTACCCAGAGTGGGACATGGGAAGTTACATGAGGAGGGACGGGTGTCAGGGAGGGAGCATGTGAAGTGAAGGCTGAGAGCTGAAAAGAGGATGGTGACTTGGGGAGTAATGAAGGTAGTGGATGAGGAAAAGTGGGAAACTATAGCTGGAAAGCCAAGTGCACAAAGTCACGAAATGACTTGTATGTACTGTATCATCTTGAGTATTAGGTGATCCTGCCGTCAAGGACCAAAAATTGCCACCAACATATCATGAAAATGGGGCTAACAGCCTCACTTGTCAGGTGCACCCAGTATAGCTGGCCAAAGGGCAACATTAGTTCTCAAAATTGTGAATGCTTCATTGAAATTCTATTTGCTGTTTATTTGTTTGCATACATACTTCATGGAGCAATATGGTGAACAAATGACAAATATATTTGCATATCATTTTCCTTTTTAAATATAAACAGTAAAAATAAATTTCAGCCTACTATCAGGCTCAATTATCTCAAATTCCAAATTAGTTAACCCTTAATTTGTGATGTTTGATCATTGTGTTTAGTTGTCAAAAGAATTTTCTTATTTTCAAAGCTCTTGGCATGTCTTTTAATCTGGTTAATAAAAAACGGAATTATATCTCAACATTTCATGGGCAATTCATTGTATAATTGACCAGAAGTTACTATTGTGTAGTTACCATGTTCTTTTTTCCTGAAGATAGGCATTACAACCAAGATCATCACCATTTCCTACTAACATTTTAGGATATTTTGAGAGATTATGGTTGTGCGCTTCAAACATAATCTAGACTGCGAAACATACTACAAGATTGGTTTGAAGATTGGTGATACCTTCTCCACTAAAACAAATACATTGCATTTCTAGGTGATAGGGTTCACGCAAATGGGTGTGTATTCTCCATTCTAAAGAGTGGTAGAGTGTAGGTCAGGTACCAGGTGCTGGATATAAAGAGATGCTATAGGTGGGATTGACTGCCAAACACACATTGTAGCACTTAACTGCATACATATGGTCTCCCTTAGAGAAGTCCACTGACTTTCTGTCCATGATAACAACTCCTGGCAACCTTTTGTGACTTATCTTTGCTAACTGTTCAGGTCCACATAACTTTCATTTTAATGTCAGTGTTATTGGCAGATCTTTGTTCTTTGAATGGTACATTTGATTTTGGAAGTTAGTCATATTCTATTTGGAGCCTGGTCTCATGGATTAAAGTTTTGAATCGTGATGGACAGGAGATTGTAAATTTATAAGACAGTTGTTTGCTTGGCTGTTCCATTTATTTTTTTGGTAGTGCTTCACAGGATTGCAAAGCCCATTCTAGAAACAATAAGAGGACCACTTCCCAAAGTAATTGGTTTGCAGATGTCAAACCTTCGTAGGACAAATACCTTCCAGTTTATTATTATTTTAAGTCTTAGTTTTTAAAAATTTGTTGCTCCTTTATGTCATATCAGGTGCATTATTCATGTTAAGAGTATTTGTGGGCATCTTGACTCTAGCCAGGAAATTTCCTTTGTTGTCTCTGATTCTGCATTATTTCTGTGTTATTCCTTTGTCTTTGAACTTTAAAAAAAAAAGTTTTATACAGAAAGAAATCTTCTAAAGTGATTTCATCTATAAAAATTACTTTTGAAAACATAGGATTCCATCTTTTCTCATCAGTCTCTTCATGTTTCCTAGTGGTAAGTGTTGTTAAAGAAAAGTGAGTGGTAGATCTAATTTTTTCCACTGTATAATAGTATAATAACATATATATCTGTAAAGTATAATGTATAATATAATGACATATTTGCATCATTATCCCAAAAAACTCCTTTAAATCCAATAGCTTTACTAGAGTAAGACTTATATTGATTATTCTTGGTAGTTAATGTTTCTTTGAATGTATACACATATATATTCAATTTATCTTTCATTTTTAAAGTTTCCTTGAAGTACAATAAAATCCTGATATATATATATATATATATATCTCCATAATAAGAATCTGGGTAATCTCTCAGTGGCCAAAATTAGGATCCTCTACTAAGGGGTGGGTTTTAGTTAGGAGCTTATTAGATCACTTAGCATTTTTTTCCTCCACAGTATGTCAACAGCTGTGGAAAAAAAGTTTCTTTCTTAACTTCTGTGTTTTTCTAATAGTTCAGAATGACTGAAAACTATTGCTTCCATTAACCTCACAAAAGTGCAAACCCTCATTCTTTTGTTACATTATTTTAAAAATAGCTTTCCTGAGGTAAATGGATATGTAATCAAGTACAATAAAGTACATAGTTTGGTAAGTCTTCAATATGTATACCCTTGTGAAATGTTGCCACAGACAAGGAAATGAAGATACCCATCACTCCAATAGTTTGCTTTTGTTTGTTGCAGTCTCTCCTGTTCTCTCCCCCCTACTCCACACCCTTCCCCATTCTCAGACACCACTCAAATGCTCTCTGTTGCTACAAATTAGTTTGAATTTTCTATAATTTTATAAAAATAGAAACATACACCATGTACTCCTTTTCGCCTGGCTTCTGTCATTCGACATTTGTTTTTTCTTTTGTCAACTCTGTTTGTTTCAGGTAGTTCATTCTTTTTCATTTCCGAATGAAAGAAAAACCATCTTAAGATGGTTTTTCCTCCTCCTCCTCCTCCTCCTCCTCCCCCTCCCCCTCTCCCTCTCCCCCTCTTCTTCCTCCTCCTTCTTCTTCTGCTATTCTGAGCCCTTTGAATGTCCATGTGTATTGTGTATTTTATTTATTTATTTTTTTTTAAGATTTTTTTTTTTAATTTATTAATCTGACAGAGAGCACAAGTAGATAGAGAGGCAGGCAGAGAGAGAGGAGGAAGCAGGCTCTCCGTGGCGCAGAGAGCCAGAGGCAGGGCTCGATCCCAGGACCCCGAGATCATGACCTGTGCTGAAGGCAGAGGCTTTAACCCACTGAGCCACCCAATATTTCATTTATTTATTTGAGAGGTCAGAGAGAGAGCATGAGCAGGGGGAGGGGCAAAGGGAGGGAGAGAAGCAGGCTCCCCACTGAGCAGGGAGCTCAAAGCGGGACTCCACATGGGGCTTGACATGGGGCTCAATCCCAGGACCCTAGGATCATGATCTGAGCTGAAGGCAGATGCTTAACTGAATGTGCCACCCAGATGCCCCTCATGTATACTTTAAAATAAGGTTGTCCCAATTTCTTTAAAAGAAGAGAAAAAAAAATCACACAGATTTTGAATAGGATTGTTCTGAATCTATAGATCAATTTGAGGAGATGACATAGTTATGGTATTTAGTATTTTATTCCATTTATTTAAATCTGTCTTAGTTTCTCTCCATTACATTTTGTAATATTCAGTGTATAGGTCTTATACATGTTTGTCTGGTATATCCTTAAATATTTCATATTTTTATGCTATTATGGTTTTTTTAAATACTTTCATTTTTTGATTGTTCATTGCTAGGACTGAGAAATATATTTGACTTTTGTATTTTGGTTTGTATCCTTCAGTTTTATTAAATTTACATCTTTAAAAAAAATTTTTTTTAATTTATTAATTTGACAGACAGATCACAAGTAGGCAGAGAGACAGACAGAGAGAGAAAGGAGGAAGCAGGCTCCCCCCTGAGCAGAGAGCCTGATGTGGGGCTCGATCCCAGGACCCTGAGACCATGACCTGAGCTGAAGGCAGAGGCTTTTACCCACTGAGCCACCCAGGTTCCCCAAATTTACATCTTTTAATTAACATTTTTTGTAGATGTTGTCAGATTTTTTAAATGTAGACAACCATGTGCCCTGTAAATTAAGATGGTTTTACTTCTCTCTTTTCAACCTCACTGACTTATTTATTTTTATTTTCTTACTCCATGGAAGTAGATCTTTCGGTATAATTTTGAACACAAGTGGTGAAAGTAGACATTTTTACGTTTTTCTGATTCTAGAGGAAAGCATGTGGTCTCTCACCATTAAGCATGATGTTAGCCTTAGACTCTTCTCACATTTCTTAAAAGCTTATTAAATTGAGGAGGCTCCCTTTTATTCTTAGTATGCTGAATACTTCATCAGGAGTGGATATTGGATTTCATCATATCTTTTTTCTGCATCTGTTGAGATAGTCTTATATTGTTTGTTTAGTTAGTCTGTTAATATGATGAATTACATTGATTGCTTTTGAATATTAACCAGCCTTTTATTTCTGCAATAAATCACACTTGCTCATATTGTATTATCCTTTTTACATATCGTTAGATTTAATTTGCTAAAATTTTAGGAACTTCTGTGTCTCTTGATCTTAAGTTTTCTTTTTCTGCTCTGTCCTGGTTTGGTTTTGGTATAAGAGTAATGTAGGCCTCATAGAATGAGTTGGGAAGTGGTTCTAACCTCTTTAATTTTCTAGAAGGATTTTGTAGAATTGGTATAATTTCTTCCATAAATATTGAAAAGAATCACTGGTAAGCCATCTGACCCTAGTATTTTCTTTGTGGGAAGGTTTTTAACTACAAACTCAATTTCGTTACCAAGTACTAATATCTAATCTATATATAATATTAAATATTCAAGTATTCCTAGAGTAAGATATGGTAGTTTCAAAGAATTTGTTCATTTCACTTAGGTTATTAAATACATTGGTGTAAGACTGTTCACAGTACTTCTTTGTTGTCCTTCTACTTTGTGTAGAATTTGAGGTAATACCTCTTTCAATCCTGATACTGGTAATTTGGCTTTTATCTCTCTCTCTCTCTCTCTCTCTTTTTTTTTTTTTTTTTTGTATTTTATTTGGCTAAAGTTTTATCAGTTTTACTGATACCATCAAAGAGCCAGCTTTTATGTTATGTTAAAAAATGTTACTTTTATCACTTAGAGACCAGAGTGATTTGGTTTCAGACGAGGTTGATTTTATTAGAACAAAGAGAAATAAAAATGATCTGGTACTACTACTTGGAGAGCACAGACTTAGAATGTTCTAAGACTCGGCCTGTGACCATAGAATGTCTGGATAGATAAAAAGGACTCCAGAAAGGAGACAAGGAACAAACCAGAAGGCACCATTCTTTTTCACCATTTGAATGACTGCCCACAGTATTTGAATACAGTCTTATCTTGATGTTTGATGATTTAAAAAGCAAATTATTTCAGTAAAGGAAATCTATGGATAAATTTCAAATCCCATTTAAATTGTTTGCTTCTTTTACTAAAAATCAGCTTCACTGTAGTTTGGTAGCTTTGAGTATTTCCTTGAAAGTCAGTATGAAATGGTACAATAAGGCCTTTGAAATCAGAAGGTCCTAATTCCAATGCAGCATCTACAACTTCACACTGTGTAACTTCAGGCTACTTATTTGGCCTCACTGAATTAAAATTCTTACCTGTGAAATTGAATTTAACAATATGGAAAAAGGATAATATATTATGACCAAGTGTGATTCATCTCAAGAATGAAAGGTTAATATTCAAGATTGGGTTTAAACACTGTAGGAACAGCCGTGGCAGAGTAGAAAGAAGGCTTCTTTGGTTCCTCCTGGATTGTTCCTTTCCTCCTTTCTGAGTCATCTTACCTATCTAGATGCTCTGTGCCCACTGATTCCCAGAACCTCACATGTAAAATGAGAATTCCCATGTAAAATGGGAATATCATACCACGTTGAGAGATTTTAAATGAAAAAGCAGATTAAATTATTAGTACATAGTAGGCTGTCAACCAATTCTAGTTCCATCTCCATCCCTGCCCGCCCTGCCATTCCCACCACCCCCACCCCCTGCTGCCCTCTGCTCAAAATGCAAAGAGCAAAGTGTTAACCAGTGGGATGAGAAGAATCTCTTTAACCCCATCTCAGCAATGTTGTTGTTTAACAACATGGAAACCAACACACTGCTGTACCGGTTAAGGCAGTTTCTTTAGCAAAGATACACAGAGATTTGGTGCTTGGTCTTCATAAAGTATGTGATACTCAGAGTCAATAAATAATGTACAGTGGAGCCACAAATTATGTGGTAAATAAGGTTCTAAAGTCATTGAGTTTGAATCAGAAATGTTACAGTATTTAAAGTAAAATTTTTAAAAAAAGAACCAAAAAAAAAAGAAAAACCCTGTAAGAAGGCACCACCATGGAGCCTGCTTTAGGATCTGTATTCAATAAAGTTTATAGGCTAGTTGTTTTCACTCAGTTTTGAAGTTTTGGGGGTTTTGTTTGTTTGTTTGATCACCTAAAGATGTAGCTGACTTGAGTTTAGAATTGGTGTCATCCAAAATATATGAGTAAATCTTTACATGCTAGGCTCCTACTCAAAGCTTCACTGCATAAAAGCATCTAGGAATGGAGTGCTCTTGGAGTCATAGCTGATTCAAGCCCTGCATGACTTGGGTGTAGAGGAACGTTGACCGGAATGGCTTGTGGAACTATACTCACTGCCTAGATCCTTGATATTCCCTCTTGGGGCGAATGTATAGTTGAATTCCACAGCTCAATTAAGGAGATAAGCTACTCCACTTCTAGATTTTCTGAAGAGAAATGCTGCTTCTTCATTTTCTTACCCTCTCAGGTAGACCTTGAAGGAAAGTTCATATCCCCCACTGGGCTACTTATTTAGCATTCCTGTGGACATCATTAATTGACAAAAGTTTACTTTCCCCAAGAGCCTGGTTTGTTATTTAAGATTACCAGCCTACTTGATAAAGTATCCAGCACCAATGGATCTAAATATTACACTTATATTACCAAACCAACTTTTAGTATGTATTTTAGACCAGGGTTTAGCAGACTATGTCCAGAAGCTAGCCACCTATTTTAACCTGTAATACCATTTTATGGAAACATAGCCACACCTATTTATTTATGTATTGTTTATGAGTGCTTTCACACTACAGTACTGGTATTGAATAGTTACAATGGGGACCCAGTGGCCCACAAGCCCAAAATGTTTATAACCTGGCTCTTTATGGAAAAAGTTTGCTCACCTCTGTTCTAGACCTTTGTATTTTTAAAGTAGAATCTCAAAGTATGATCAAAAGACCATGGAGATCAAAATTACCAAGGGGATGGGTAATTTTGACTGTACTGTTACGGTCAGTACAGTCCCTCGAGGCTCCGAGGGACCCACTAAGACAGAATGTCTTGAGATAGAACCCGAGAATCTGCATACTGTTCCACATGGTTTATAACACATACTAGCATTTCACTACCAATGGTTTAGTGAAAAGGAAAATTGACATTAAAGCAATGCTATTTATAAATGGCATGCCTACTGCAAATAAAATAGTGTTACTTCTCATCTAGAAAATCAGGTGTTAAAAGAAGAAACTATTATGTTTGCTCTTACTTTGTGCTTTAAAATTTTTGAAAGACATGCTATGAGGGAGGTTACCATTTAGTTGAGGGAGATATTAAATGTTTGAAAAACAACTAAAAAGATGAAATCCACAAGATGGGTTGTATATTCTGAGGAAGGGATGACCTTTGTAGACAAGCATGGTAGGTCCTGATTCATTACTGTATTTGGTGTGTCACAACTAATATGTAGGGGGGGGAGGAAAAAAATTAAAAATTACAGAGCACTCTAGATGGCAGGGCTAAATATTACCGTGTGAAACTTTTGTTTTAGTCACATGTGCATATATATGCGTATCCTGGTTGCTATGATATAACATATATTTTTTTCTGTGAGTTGTCAAATTTTTAGTTTTAATTTTATTCTTAAAGATCATGTTTACAACTCATTTAAGGTAGGATTAAGAGGCAAAGTGGCTGTCTCCAGAGGTAATTCATATTCTTTTTATATGAATAACAGAAACCTATTATTTATTTTTTAACAAAATAGTGCATAAATGCATAGGCATGGCATATGCATATTTTCCAAATCCACAATCTTCCCCTGGGCAGGCCTGATGAATTAAAAGAAATTTAGATTTGTAAGGACTTTGGAAACTATTGCTTTTACTTCTCGGTTTTATAGGAAAAGGAAATTGAGACCAAAAAATAAAGTTTGCCTGAGGTCACATGCAAAGCAAGAAAAAGATCACCTAAGAGAACTTCTTTATACTAAAGTGGAGGTGCCAGCTGATTGCTCATGTGGTGAGCCTTTCTGGCATCTCAGAAAAGTAAAAGTATCTTAGAACACTGGCCCTCCTGTCTCATGAAAGATGTTGGCTGGAGATGAGAGCTGTTTGCCTTCTTGGCCAGAATGTGTTCTCTCTAGCTCACCCAAATTCCCACCACTCTATTTTGGCCCTTCCATTGTTGTTTTATTTATAATGGAGAAATTCTCTTGTTAGTAGAGAAGTCTTTCTCTATTCACATATATTATTATCAGAAGCAAATATATGAAGAAAAGCTACACCAAAAGAGCCATGTATTTAATCAAAGGTGGAGGTTGTATTTCTATATGGAATTAAGAAATATCACTTGGCATTTTGTTTCATTCTTTAAAATATTTGAAAGACCATATAAAACCTGGGTCTTATACCCAGCCTCTTCACTCTTTTTGCCTTTCCTACCTGACTCCCAGGAAAAAGGAAAAGGTTGGACTATGTCAGTGTCTTTGACTTGTCAAGCATAGGTAGCTCACCACTGTCAGGCCCAGAATTAGAACTCCCATCTTCTGATGCCCCTCTGAGCTAAGTACAGTATTTTCAATATGGGAAAGAGGTTTCATGACTGGTATTAAAATGACGGTGAAGGGGCGCCTGGGTGGCTCAGTGGGTTAAGCCGCTGCCTTCGGCTCAGGTCATGATATCAGGGTCCTGGGATCGAGTCCCACATCAGGCTCTCTGCTCAGCAGGGAGCCTGCTTCCTCCTCTCTCTCTGCCTACTTGTGATCTCTCTCTCTGTCGAATAAATAAATAAAATCTTAAAAAAAAATGACGGTGAAGATGTTGATAACTCTCTTATGAATTAGATATGGACACAGCATACCTTTTCATATAATCCTCATACCAGTCCTCTGGTAACGTTTCCTGAATTCTCCATTGAGAGAATTAAGGCCCCGTTCTGGTTGTATATTGCTATAAACAAATTACGCTAAAACAGAATGTTTTGCAACAATTCTTTAATTATACTACAGGGATTTTGTGAGTCAGGAATTTGTCTGGATGACTCTTGTTCCCTCTAACAATGATTGCAGTGACTCAGTGGTATGTAACTGGTAGATGAAAGGGTCTGGAGGGTCCAAGAAGCTCCCCTCAGATGGCTGGTCCTTCGGCAGGAAAGGTGGAAGTCTGCATGTAGCACTGATCTAGAAGGCCTCTGTCACCTAGTTGTCTCAGGATAGTTGGACTTCTTCCTTTTGCAACAGCTCCAAATGCCAGAGAAGATATTCTAAGAGAGTCAGGTGGAAACTGTGTGACCTTTATTGACCCAGCCCACAAGTCCATATCTTTAACCATATTCTTAAAAGGGCTGGTGTAGACAGGTGTTGTCATTTTTGTTAATTATTCAGTTTGTATATCCAACCGTTAGGCACTATTTTATAATTCCTCCTTCCTAGTGCTTACTTTATAAGACAACCACACAAGCCTCTTTAGTCAGGAAGAGTGAGGACCCCTACCTTCTTTGACAATCCATAGTTAGAGACTATAAACACCAAAGGCGAATATAGCTCTTTTTAATCTAAGGAACGTAACTGTTTGTGTGTGAGTGTGTGTGTGTATTTTAATTCCATTTTTTAAAATCTTTTTTTAATTGAGGTAAAATTGGTCTATAACATTATGTTAGTTTCAGTTGTACATTATAATTCAGTATTTCTATAGACAGCAAAGTGATCACTACTGCACCATACCATTGACCCCCCTTTACCCATTTTGCCGACCCTTCAACCCCCTTCCCCTCTGTTAACTACCAGGCTGTTCGCTGCATCTATGAATTTTTGTTTTGTTTCCCTTTCTAGGTTCCACTTATAAGTGAAATGATACGGGTATTTATTTTTCTCAGACATTTTTCACTTACGTTCAGGGTCCATAGATGTTGCAAATGGCAAGGTTTTATTCTTCTTTATGGCTGAGTGGTATTCCCAATTGTGTGTGTTCCTGTGTATCCCACTTCTTCATTATCCATTTTCTAAAATTGGATACTTAAGTTGCTTCCATATCTTAGCTATGTTAATTAATGCTGTAATGAACATTGGGGTGAACATATAACTTTTTGAATTACTGTTTTCATATTTTTTTCAGATAAATAACTAGAAATAAAATAGCTGAATAATATGGTAGTTCTATTTTTAATTTTTTTGAGAAATCCCTGTACTATTTTCTGTTGTCACGTCACCAATTTACATTCTCTGTGAGGATTCCCTTTCCTCTACATCCTCATCAACACTTGTTATTTCTTATCTTTGTGATGATAGTCATTCTAGCCAAGTGTGAGGGGATATGTCATTGTGGTTTTGACTTGCATTTTCCTGGTGATGGGTGATGTTGAACATCTTTTCATGTGTCTGTTGGCCATCTGTGTGTCTTTGGAAAAATGTCTGTTCAGATCCTCTGCCAAGTTTTTAATCAGATTGTTTATTGTTGTTGTTGACTTGTATGAGTTCTTTATATATTTTGGGTATTAATCCCTTATCAGATATATGATTGGCAAATATCTTCTTCCTTTTAGTCTTTTCATTTTGCTTATGGTTTCCTTTGCTATGCAGAAGCTTTTTAGTTTGATGTAGTTTCATTTGTTTATTTTTGCTTTGATTCCCTTGCTTTTGGAGTCAAATTTAAAAAAAATGGCAAGAAAAAAAACCATTGCTAAGATCCACATCAAGTTGCTTATTGCTTATGTTTTCTTCTAGGATTTTATGGATTCACATCTTACATTGAAGTCTTTAATCTATTTTGAGTTAATATTTGAATATTGTGTGAGATCATGGTCTATTTTCATTCTTTGGTATAAGACAGTTTGCCCAACATCATTTGTTGAAGAGACTGTCCTTTCCCCATTGTATATTCTTCACTTCTTTGTCATAAATTAATTGACCATGTATGTGCAGGTTTATTTCTGGACTCTCTGTGCTGTTTCTTTAATCTAGGGTCTGTTTTTTGTGACAGTACAATACTGTTTTGATTACTGTAGCTTTGTAGCATAGTTTGATATCAAGGAATATGATCCCTCTAGCTTTTCTCTTTCTTAAGATTGCTTTAGCTGTTTGGGGTCTTTTGTGGTTCCATATAAATTTTAGAATTATTTGGTTTAGTCCTGTGAAAAATGCCATTGATGTTTTGACAGGGATAGCATTGACTCTCTAGACTTCTTTGGGTAGTGTGAACATCTTAACAGTTTTAATTCTTACTATCCATATCTTTGCATTTATTGGTACCTTGTTTGATTTTTTTTTTTTTTTTAAATCAGTGTCTTGTAGTTTTCAGTGTACAGGTCTTTTCCCTCCTTGGTTAAATTTATTCCTAGGTATTTTATTCTTTTTGATGTAATTGTGAGTGGGCTTTTTTCCTTAAGTTTTCTTTCTGATGGTTCATTGTTAGTGTACAGAAATGCCACAAAATTCTGTAAATTAATTTTATATCATGCAACTTTACTGAATTTATTTATTAGTTCTAACAGTTTTTGGTGATGTCTTTAAGATTTTCTATATATAATATTATGCCATCTGCAGATAGTGTCAGTTTCACTTCTTCCTTTCTAATTAGATGCCTTTATTTCTTTATCTTGCTTCATTGCCGTGTCTGGAGCTTCCAATACTATGTAGAGTAGAATTGGCAACAGTGAGCATCCTTGTCATTTTCCTTATCTTAGAAGAAAAATGTTCAGCTTTTCTCCATTAAGTATGATGTTAGCTGTAAGTTTGTCATGTGTGGCCTTTACTAAATTGAAGTGCATTTCCTCTATTTCCTTCATTTTGGGGATGATCATACGATTTTTTTTTTAAGATTTTATTTATTTATTTGACAGAAATCACAAGTAGACAGAGAGGCACGCAGAGAGAGAGAGAGGGAAGCAGGCTCCCTGCTGAGCAGAGAGCCCCATGCGGGACTGGATCCCAGGACCCTGAGATCATGACCTGAGCCGAAGGCAGCGGCTTAACCCACTGAGCCACCCAGGCGCCCGATCATACGATTTTTATCTTTCATTTTACTAATATGGTGTATCACCTTGATTTGTGAATGTTGAACCGTCCTTGCATCCTGATGACTATATTCTCTTGAGAATCTTTACATCTCTGTTTAGCAGACATACTGGTCTGTAAATTTTTTTTTTTTTTTTTTTTTTTTTTTTTTGTATTAGGGTAATGCTGGCTTGTAAAATGAATTTGGAAGCTTTCCCTCCTCTTCAGTTTTTTGGAGGAGTTTGAGAAGTTACAGGTATTACATACTTGAGTGGTCAAGTTCACCAATGAAGCCTTCTGGTCCTGGACTTCTGTTTGTTGAAAAGTTTTTCATCACTGATTCAATTTTCTTGTTAATAATTGGTCTGTTAAGGTTTTCTATTTCTTTTTGATTTTGTCTTAGAAGATTATATGATGTTCTTAGGAATTTATTTCTCCTAGTTTATCCAATTTGTTAGCAAACAATTGTTTATAATAATTTCTTTTTATCCTTTATATTTCTCTGGTACCAGTTGTAACTTTTCTTTCATTTCTGATTTTATATAAGCCCTCCTTCTTTCTCTCTCTCTTTTTTTATCTTTCTTTCTTATTTTTTGTTAAGCCTAGCTAAAGTTTCTCAATTTTCTTTATCTTTTCAAATACCCAGCTCTTAGTTTCATCAATTGTTTCTGTTATTTTTTAGTCTCTATTTCATTTATTTCCACTCTGATCTTTATTATTCCTTTCTTTTTACTAACTTTGGCTTCATTTGTTCTTTATTTTCTAGTTCCTTTAGGTACAGATTTAGATTGTTTATTTGTGATTTTTCTTGTTTCTTGACATAGACCTGTATCACTGTTAATTTCCTTCTTAAAACTGGTTTTGCTGCATCCCACAGATTTTATATGGTTTTATTTTCATTTTCATTTTTCTCCAGATTTTTAAAAATTTCCCCTTTGATTCTTCATTGACCACTTGGTTGTCCAGTATCATGTTGTTTAATCACTGCATATTTGTGATTTTTTTTCTTGTTTTCTTCCTGTAATTTATTTCTGGCTTCATACTGTTATGATTGGTAGAGATGCTTGATATGCTTTCAGTTTCCTTAAATTTATTGGGACTTGTTTTGTGACCTCTCATCTATTCTGGAGAAGGTTCCATATGCACTAGGAAAAAATATGTATTCTGTTGCTTTTGAGTAGAATATTTTGTATATCTTTGTTAGGTCTATATGGTCTGTGTCATGATTTTCTGTCTTGATCTATCCATTGATGTAAGTGGGGTTTTAAAGTCCTCTAGTATCATTCTATTGCTGTTTTTCCTTTTAGATCTATTAATATTTACATATTTCAATGCTTCTATGTTATATGCATAAATATTTACAAATGTTTTATCTTCTTGTTGGATTGACCCTTTTATCATTATGTAATTTCCCTTGTCTTTTCCTGCAATTTTGTTTTAAGTCTATTTTATCTGACAGAAGTATAGCTACACAAGTTTTCTTTTTGTTTCCATTTATATGGAATATCTTTTTCCTTCCCTTCACTCTCAGTCTGTGTGTCTCCTTATATATGAAGTCAGTCTCCTGTAGGCAACATACAGATGGGCTTTTTTTTTTTCTTTTTTCTTTTTTTAATCCATTCAGTTCCTTTATCTCTTTTGATTGGAGAATTTAGCCCATTTACATTTAAAGCAATTATTGATATATATGTACTCATTGCCATTTTGTTGATTGCTTTCTGGCTGTTTTTATAGTTCCTCTATGTTCCTTTTTTTTTTTTCTCTTGTTCTCTTTCCTTGTGGTTTGGTGGTTTTCTTTAAGATTATGTCTAGATTTCTTTCTCTCTCTTGTGTATCTACTGTAATTTTTGCTTTATACTTCCTATGTGGTTCACATGTAACATCCAATATATAATAAACACATACATTTTAAGTTGAGGCATCTTAAGTTTGAATGAATTCTAAATTTTTACTCCATTTGCCCTACATGTTATATTTTTGATGTTACAGCTTATATCTTTTCCTTTTGTGTACCCCTTAACTAATTGTATAGCTAATTTAACAATTTTGTCTTTTAACCTTCATATTAACTTTATAAGTGGTTAATCTACCACCTTTCCTGTATATTTGCCTTTAGTTATAAGATTTTTACTTTCATATATTTTCTTGTTACTAGATAGTGCCTTTTCTTTTCAGCTTAAGGAAGCCCCTCTTAATATTTCTTGTAAGTCCAGTTTAGTGGTGATGATCTTTAATTCTTGCTTGTCTGGAAAACATTTTGACTCTCCTTTAATTCTGAAGGATAAATTTAATTAGGTAGGGTATTCTTGGTTGGAAGTTTGGTTTTTTTCTTTCAGTCTTTTGAATATATTATGCCGTTTTCTACTGACCTACAGATTTTCTGCTGAAAAATTCACCTATTAGTCTTATGTGATAAGTTGTTTTTCTCTTGCTGCTTTTAATATTCTCTATTTTGACATTTTAATTAGAATGTTTCTTGGTGTAGGTCTTTTGAGTTTATCTTATTTGAAACTCTCTGTGCTTACTGGAGCTGGATGTCTCTTTCCTTCCCCAAGTTTTGAAAGTTTTCTGGGATTATTTCTTTATGAAAGTTTTCTATCTCTTTTCCTTTCTCTCTTCTCCTTCTGGGATCCCTATAAGGTGGAAAATATTCTGCTTGATGCTGTCGAATATATCCCTTAAGCTATCTTCACTCTTCAAAAATCTTTTTTCCTTTATGCTGTTCTGATTGGTTGATTTCCACTGTCCTGTCTTCCAGGTTCTAATTCATGTTTCTACTTTATCCTGTCTACTGTTAAACACCTGTAATGTAATTTTCAGTTCACTTATTGTATGTTGCAGCCCTGTGACTTCTGTTTGTTGCTTTCTTAAGTTTTCTATCTCTTTGTGGAAGTTCTCACTATATTTAGTGAGTTTATGAGCATCTTTAAGACCATTACTTTGAACTCTTTATCAGATAGATTACTTATCTTCACTTCATTAAGGTATTTTTCTGAGGTTTTGTCTTGATTGTTTGTTTGTATCACATTCCTCTGTTTCATTTTGCTTGACTCTGTTTTTTTTTCTTTTCTCTAAATTAGACAAAACAGGTACCTCTCCCAGTCTTGAAGGCATGGCTAATGTGTAGGAGAAGAACCTTATCATTCAACCTTGCTCTAGGGTTTGATTGTTTCTTAGATCTTTCTGATTGTATAAGTAGTCTGATTTGTTCCTGATAGGTCCCAGTTGTTAAGGGTATGCCAAGACCTGTTACTGTTCTGAAAGGAGGGATCACAAACAATGCGTAATTTCAGGGTATGTAAGCCAGATCCTTAGCCAGCAGCTTTTAAGGTATGCAAACATGTACTCTTGCGGTTCTATAGTTGTAAACCCTATTTAATTCCAGGGAGGTATCTCCTGGGCCACAGTTACAAAAATCATGGATTTAGGCATATGGAGAGGCTCCATTCTAGGAGTTTCAGTGAGCTGTGGTGAGGCCAAAAGAAGGCACCAATATGGTGTCTCCTTGCCCACATCCCCTTGAATCACCTCTGTAGCCTCTGGATGTGTGGGAAACATGAATTCAGCCTCTCAGGCTGAAGCTCCAGGGCCATTAAAAAAAGGCTTTTTCTCTTATGACAGTCTGGGTCGAGTTTCAGTCTCCAGTTTGGTCAGTGCCTTGGGGCTGGTAGCCTGCCAAAGAATGTCTCTCGGATTATTTCAGACTCCTGAGGCACAGAAACGTAATCTCCCCTGGCCACCAGACACAGACACCTAAGAGCCATCCCGTGTGGGTTGCTCATATCTGCTGGCTGTGGCAGAATGACCAGGGCTGCGGTGGCTAGGAGCAGGATGCTCCCACTGGAGCTGGCAGGCCTGAGAATTGGGTGGAAAGTGTGCTTGTCAATGCTGGCACCAGCAAGGCAGAGGGAGGATGCACAACTGGCGACTGTCAGCCCCTTCGTCTTTGGAGAAAGTCCCAACAGGTCCCTGCCTCTCTAGCACATACTTTGGGATTAGTAAATGCATCACCTTTGAAGACGGTCTCTGTGCCTTTTGAACTATTGATTTTTACACTGGCTCCTGGCTTGAGTGAGTCTGTGCACAAGCCCTTTAAGTTTTCCATTTCCTATGGCTTGGTGGTTCTTCTGGAAATAAGCCCCATTGGATTTCAGGGCCAGATGCTTTGTCGTCTTCTGTTTCCACTGTATGTCCCAAGGGCTGGGGTGTCTGATGTGGAGGACAGACCCTGTGCTCCTCTAGGACAGTTTCCATATTATGGGATTCTTCCCTGTTGTCGGTCACCATGCCTGGGGTTTCTTATAAGACTGCATCTCCACCTTTCCTACCTGTCTGGATGTGGCCCTTCTGTTCTTTAGTAATGAGGCACTGCTCCACTAGACTTCAGGTCCTTTCCAGAGGGAATTTTTGCGTATGTAGTTTTAGATTTATTGTGTTCCTGGGAAGAGGTGAGCTCAGAATTTTTATACATTGCTATCTTGAACCCTTCTCTTAATTCCTTTTAAATAATAACTCCTTGGGTGCCTGGGTGGCTCAGTGGGTTAAGCTGCTGCCTTCGGCTCAGGTCATGATCTCAGAGTCTTGGGATCGAGTCCCACATCGGGCTCTCTCCTCAGCAGGGAGCCTGCTTCCCTTCCTCTCTCTCTGCCTGCCTCTCTGCTTACTTGTGATCTCTCTCTGTCAAATTAATAAATAAAATCTTTAAAAATAAATAAATAAGTAAATAAATAATAACTCCTTAGGGATAATACACGCCAGATAATATTCAGATACAAATATTTTTCAACTAAATGCTGGGTAGTAAAATCTACAGGGACCATGACTGGGAGCCAGAAAACCACACCCAATGCCCAGCTCTGCCATTTTATATGCTATGTGGTATCTTGGACAAGTCAGTTTATCTGAGCCTTAATTTCTTTATATGTAATGTGAAACAGTTGTACACACTTACTTCTAAGGGCTATGGTATATATACCTATAATCATCGTACTCTTATAAACTATTTGGGTGTATACATCTTTCTTGTACTTCTGTTTTACTTTCTACCACCTTGTGATCAAGAACATTGTAGAGGTAGCGGGAAGGACGCAAGCAACAATCACAAATCTTCCCATCTTACTTGACAAAATAGGATGCCCCAGCCAGCTAATTTATTCTTAAGGGAAAGATTTACTGATTTATCCAATGACAGTGGTAGTATTGCTTTTCATTTGCCATCTTTCTTAAAATGGTACCAGGCTCTTGGTAGTCAGATACTGTGCTTGGGTCAGATTACCTCAATATTTGTGTTTAATTAGCATTCTAAAACACATCCATACCAACACTGAGCTCCATTATATGTTTTTTCTCTCTTTCTCTCTCTTTTTTGCTTTTTTCTTTTTTTTTTTTTTAACTTTGGTAAGTCTTCTTACATAAAGAAATATATTAGCAGCAGAAGGAGATTTTTGCTCTGTTTCAGAAATCCATCTTTGACTAACCCTTAAAGTCTATTAAAAATATACCCATAAATGACAATGACAGGATTTTTCTGCACCCCTGAATCACCAGTCTGGGATAATACTGCCACAGTTGCCTGGGCTTCTTGCAGAGAGAGAGTATGCATATGTGTGAAAAACATGGATTCCCACAAGTAGATTGATTCTCTCTTTCTCCACTATGCTCTTGCCAGCTTTCCTTTCTTTTTCCTTTCCCTCACTCATCTTCTCTTTTCCCCATTCCTCTAGTGTTCCCTTTTCCTTCATGCTTCCTTAGTTGGCAAGGGAGGTGGAGCCTGAGTGCAGGAGTTCTCAAACCGTTCTGTGTTTTCCCCCTCAAGGCTTCCTCCAAAACTCCTCTCTGATTTCCCTGGCATTTTAGTATCCCAGTCACACTAACTGTACTCAGTTGGGCCATTGCCTATTTCAGAACTGCCTTGGACCATTTTGATGCCCAAATCGAATAACGTTTCCTCTTCTACAGAAATCCAAAGTCACACAATTGCAGCAGCACAAAGTGTTGGGAGAAATTTTTGTCCCTCACTTATATTTCTAAATTGTGTCCCTTGACAGTAAAATATTAAAGTGCTTCTTTTTTTTTTAAATGCCCACTGCAGTCATTTATTCACCTTGGTTTTCTTTTCTTGTTGTCCCTTGAGCCTTGGGATGCCCTCTCTAGAAAGTTCAACAACTTTTCCTCCAATGCCCTTTTGAAGAAAGGAAGAAATGGGAAGAAAAGAAACTCACGAATACTTTCCTTGTGCAGATTTTAGAAAGCTGGACTTAAACCAGAGAAAGAGGCTAATCTAGTGTCCAACATGAGTGGCAGTAGTAATCAGTTAAACGTTTTGCATTAAACGTATTTTTCCTTTTAAAGCGAAATGTTTTCTAACTTTCAGTAACTTTAGGGTGCAAAATTTGCTAACGACAGGCAATCCCCTGATAAATACAAGGCTGTAAAATTAGAAGTAATTTGTTTATATGTGGGACAAAAATATTTTTCAGTTGTAACAGAAAATTATTTTTGAAAAAGAGGTGATACTGCTTAATGTTTGATCCAACATGACAATTTTCCTTCAAGATCCTTATGAAAGTTTCAGTGCCAGAATTTCACACATATATATTCAGAGATAAATGTTTTTAAAATGAAGAGCTTCCTTTAACAGAATCACAGCATCACTTAACTCAAATTAAGTAGTGATGATATGCAAAAAGTAGTTTTTCAGTCTGTGTTCACCTCTAGACTGAAATATGAAATCGATATGTATTTTTATTTTTTTTTCCGAATGGGCGAATTTCTTTAGTTCGGTGAGCTAAATTTTAATCTGTCGGAGGCTTTGATGGTTCTATTATGAAACCTTGAAGAGACATAATAACAATGCTGATAGATTTTACATATGGCTTGATTAACATTGCTATAATATTGCCTTAAAAATGGGTATGATGTTATTGCGCAGGCTCCAGTTAATAATAAACAGCCAGTCTGAGAGATTTCTTTGTGGCTTCTCAGAGAGCAGATTATTAATTTGGTTTTGCAGTTATATCTTCTCAAATACATTCTAAAATTATGTTTGAAGTCATTCATGGAAATACCCCTTTCTTAAAATGTTAAGAGTGTCATTCTTTCCAGAAATGTGTATTTAATTGTACACTCTAAAAATACAGAGACATTTTGCTTTTGTTGTTTTCAATAGAGGGGATTGTTTGGTAATTAGAGATTATTATTAAAGAGGCAAATTATTTTGAAAATACACATTTATTGAGAGGAGATCTGAGAGTGTAAACTAGACAGAGGGGTTACATATACAATAGCGTAATACCAGTACAGCAGCCGTTTAGTAAATTGGTATATAAACAAGCATCTGTTGCAGGAATGTAAGAATGACATCATAAAGGATGTATGGAAAATTTTAATTGAAAAAGAATGATGCACAATTGCAGCATGACTTTAAGTCTAAATTGATTTTGCCAACAGAGTAAAAGTAGGATTCTTTTAAAACATTCCAATAATGTAAAGTATTTAAAATGTAATGTCCTGTTAATGTACCTAAAAATTAGACTCTAGGTCATCCAATAAGAGTCCTGCTTACAGTAATATGGCCTATGTAATATGCAATTATCTTGACAATAGTTTTATTTTTCAACAATTTTGTCATAAAACAGCAGTAAGATACAATGAATTTGATTCATTTTTTGTGTGTGAATCATTTAATAGGCCATTACATCTACTATATTAGACTCCATTCTCCTTTCAGAGCTTTTCATTATAAGGCTGTCTTTAATGGAAAGAAGTTTAACCTTCCCTCCCAGATAGATTGAACCCCATAACAGTGTAAACATTCTCATTATAAAATAAAATCCCCTTCCCCAAGGGCAGTGCTATAATTATGTTGTGGAGCATCGTATGAATGTTTCTCTTCAGAAATGCTGTCTCATTCTTGCTCTTAAGTTTTTATCATTTTCAATCAATAATATTTTAAATTATAGTTTAATAAAATGCATATGATCTAGTTAAAAAAATTTTTTGAAGTTATTTTAATCAACTTGGAGAAGAAGTCATCAGTAAAATTGCTGTTGATTTATAAATAGGATAATTAGAGGCTTTCCTTCTAAGTACTGTTCACTGGCATTGTGGCTGTTTTTATTGCCTAGTCAAACCTCTTCATTCAATTTTAAAATTGCCTTTTGAATGAACTGCACTATGAGCTTGCCAAATAGTGTCACCGTTAATACTTTACCTCCTCTATTTCATTGTCCAGTCTGCAAATGCACAATAAATTGTTTGATAAGGGGGTCAATGAGGTTGTACTAGTTTTTAAGTGAATTATCACCAAACAGTTCAGATTATGTCACACGCTTATTGTTATGGGAGGGCTGTGTTTAAAAGATAGCAAGCAGCCCAGTGCTTCGGTTCATCCCACACTGTTCCCTCAAGAACATATCCTGAACAAAGCAAGACCCTGTGGTTCTTCAACAAATTGCCAATCTTTATATCGAGAGGAAAGAGACATGCCATCTTCAGATTTGTAAACTTCACCCCTCATGAAGGGCTCACTGAAAGCGACAAACCTACCAGCTTCCTCGTTTAGGCAGAGACAGCCCGGTTTCTAGGAGAATGTGTTAGAACAAAGACTTCAGATGATTATTTCAAGATAATAATTTTGTAAAGATGCCAAAGGAAGTAAGTATTCATTGGAAGGCCTGAGGACCATATGTTGCTCCTATGAAAATGCACAGGCAATCAGTGTTCTCAGATACGTAGGCAGCGGTTCTAGGTCCCTAGGTGTATGCACTCATTGGGTGTATAGTGTGTCCGGTAGAGGCACTTTTTCCACACTCTGACTTGTAGATGCAACCCGTCACCTCTTCTCAGGATGACTTCTGTGAGAAGGAAGTCAGATTTTTTTTTTTTTTAATCGCCCGTCTTTCCGCTTATGCAGAATGGGTGAGTGTTTTTGAGAAATGCAAAAGGCAAAAGTAAGAAACTTTGGGCTTGTTGCGTCTAAGAGCAAGTCTGTTTGTGTGTGTCTCTCCCTTTGTAACAGAAGGAATGTTTCTTATGTTTCTGTCTTCAGACAGTTGGCACACATTTCATCTCAGCAGCTGCTTTCTCTTAAAGTGCAGTAGAGTGTAGGACTGTAGTGACACCAGCATTAATACTTCACATTCTGCTATCATATGCTGTCACTGGGAAATATGGATCTAGGTTACATGTGTTTGCAGACTTTGTACTGCTGAATTATGAAAGCTGACTCTGTTGGAGGATTGTGTTGTATTCAGAGACTGTGAACTGAACAATAAATGAATGCAGTGGGCTGTTGAGAAAGCTATACCGTGCTCTCCTTTTGGGGCCTAATGGAGCCCAAGCTTTAAGATTTAGAAGTGCCAAATTGTACTGGAGAGTCTCTTAAGATAAACATCTGAATAATATTGTCAAAAGGCATTTATATGTGCTAGCCTTCGCTTAAAATTTTTTTGATTCTTTTTTTTTTAATCGACAGTTGTGTGAATTGTTGCGCTTCAGATACATAAAACAATAAGGCACATTACGAAAGATCAGGGAAAAATATTTTCCCCTTCAGATAAAAATTTGCAAAGGAAATTGTTAAAATTGCTTACTGTGGTGGTAAAAATTTAAATCATGTTATAGACTTTATTTATGTTTTAAGTAAAAGTACAATAGTCAGGACACAGCTAGTAAGATCACAGCCATTCTTTTTGCCTTTGCCTCTGAGCTACATCTGCGCACACATGCACACACGTGAGTGCAGATATATACATACATGTGTATTAATTTTTGAGATTATTAGTAAAATATTGTAAAAGTAACTGATTACTGTTGATTTATAAACAGAATATTTAGAGGTCAGTGAGTTACAAAATACTATCATAATAACTCATAAATGAACACACGTGAGTAACATGAAAGGTGAAAACACGTGTATAGACCAGCAGCTAGAGGTATAGGCCTCAGAGGAGACTCGATCCTGAGAGGCTACGCTTAATACTGTGAGTGGGATGGGGGGTGGTATTTACTGGCTTTCCTTCCTCTGATGTCTTTTTAAATTTTACCAAAGGTTAATTTGGTTTGGCTCATTTTTAAGTTTATTTACGGACTAACTTTTGGAATTGACTTGAAATTTCAGGTACTGGGGCAGAAACCTTTTTTGACCCCTGCTATTTCCTTTGAAAACTGCCTTGACAGTCATCTCCTAGCCTAGAGCTACCCACTTATTTCCATTTTTGCATTACCACGTACCAGTTCTAGGTAGCTCAAACTACTTCTGTTTAGAGAACAAAAGGTCTGAAGTTGTGAAAATGCAATTTTATGAAAATTTAGGGTTCAGAATCTTTGCATCATTATTTATATTACCTAGTTTTGCCGTTTGGGAGAAAACAAGCTTTCTATCTTCCTGGCAAGCTACTGATCACTGTTGATGCCGGTGTTGTTCACTTACATGATGTCAAGGACGAATTCAGATTTGTTTTGAATTTTATTCTGTTTTTCTCTTACTTTTCCTAAGAGTCAGCGTCAAATGAGAGATACTCCGTGTCTTCAAATCATGTGAACAATTTGCCTTCTTCCTTCTCGTTTTGACTGTTAGGTGAGCAAACTGGTTGCCATGACAAAAAGAGGTGCTTACACTCGGACCCTGTACAAATGATTACGTCAGTAGCTTGGAAGGCTCCTGTTCTAACTGCCCTGTGGCCATTTGATGCCACACGTCCTGAGTGTGACCAGAGACGGGGCATTTGCTTGCTCCTATTCCTTGCAGAAGTTGAATCCTAAGTGGCCCTTTTAAACTTGCCTTCAGTGGGAGACTGCACTTCGGGCAAGCCCTCCTCTCCACGTCGAGAAGGCAAAGCCCTGGGGCTTGCTTTCTGCTGCTGCCATTTGTGTGGTTTCGGACGGTTGTGCACGTAGGGTGTTCCTTTGAACACCGCAACTATGGGACAGAGTGCTCTCCTAGCATTTGGGCCCAAGAAGTGCTCTACAGTGCGTTCCAGGCCATGACGACTGTCCACCGGAGTTTCATTCTCTGTCTGCCTGGAATCGGTGTCACCTATGGAAACTTTAACAACGTATGTCGAAAAGGAGGGCTCTTGCTGAAAACAGTGCCGTCTGGGTTTTGGATCTAAAATGCTGCCGTTTAGCTGATTGCAGAAACATAAAACACATCAACAGTTTTGGCAGTAGAATTAAACGTGTGAATGGGTCGAATGAAAGGTGAAAGCTGCACTTTTCTCTCTTAGTCACGGTTCTATGCAATTGGGGGCCATTAAATACCGTTTATGTGGTCCTACCACTACTTCTTTGTAAAGCGGCAGTGACCTCGGGTTTCCTTTGTGTTTCTCTTCTCTTCACCACAGCCGTCCTTATTGAAGAAGCAGTCCTTAAATAAAACTTCTGAGAGTGGCTTCCAAGATCAAAACACACGTAAGGAGCCAGTACTTGAGACCTTCACAAGAAACACTGAATTGTGGTTATACCCGTGCTTGATTAGGGTAGAATGGCTTGGAGGTAGAAGTATATTTTCCAGTATGATCAGTGAAAGCCACACTTTTAACTTGGGAGTGCATCGAACGACTTCTGGGTTAGCTATGCAGCATTCCCTTTTCCGATTTCCTCTGCATTTCTCCCAATACGTACAAGTAATCAGACTGCCGGTATAGCCAACATCTTTGGCTGGTGATTTAGCTTCGTGTAAATCGTATTATTTTTCAAAAGTTTCATGTAGAATTCTTCATGCTTGGGAGAATAAGATAGAATCGGCGAGAAAGCTCTAAATTGCAATTATCAATTATAATCAATAGGGTAAATTTGGTGTCTCTTCCATATTGCTTATCTCCTCAAAAGTTAATTGCACTTTTCAACCACAAATGTTGGCAAAGCTTGAGCTTTTTACTCTTTGCAACATAGCATATGTCAAAAATATCTGTACTTCAAGGAGGAAACTAAGGCAGAAGTGATTGGATAATTTGGTGGTGTCAGAGAGAGTTAAACTTCCCCTTTATTGAGGTAATGATCATGGTTTATGATGGCTGGTTCTGTGCCCATCTATAGCCCCTGACACATTTTTGGAGAGCATTACTTCTACTCTCTGGATATGATTTAAAGTGCTTGCTAAAGAACTCCGGGCTAGCGGTTGGAGTTGCGGCCCTGTTACTAACTAGCTGTGTGTGTGGTCAGGCCTGTCATTTCACCTTTCGTGACCTCAGTGTCTGCATCTGTAAAATGAAATCGTTGAACTAGATTTTATCTCTAGTCCTTCTAAGTTTAAAGATTCTGTCATTTTATATTTCTAATTAGAACTTTGGTTCTGTCACAGTTATGTAAGATTTAAAAAAATCCACGAATTCCAGAAGTTATTGTTTATCTTTAATCATCATCATCCCAAGCAGGAAAGCTAAAGTATTTTTCAGTTTGGGGGGGAAAAATGATTTTTAAAATGAGATTGGAAAGTGCTCTATGTTCTTCGGTTTGCATCGCTAGAACAAATAGAGGTTGGAATGTAGATTTAATAAAATCAGTCACAGGTTCATATGATTTTTGGCTTTTGCTTTTCCCTTCCTCTTCAGGCAAATAGTTCTGTACATTATTGTGTAAAGTTGATTTTGTAACTTATCTCTCTAGATAAAATTAAAGGTAGAAGACCCCTCCTTCCCAGTCCTGCTCCTAAACTATTATAATCACATATGCCAGTATTTAAACATGTTCAACATTTTTATTGTTTATATTTACATTTGAAAAAGAGACTGTTATATTCCCTCAGGCTCATAGTTCTTTCATGATCATTTGGTCTTCAAGCAAATCAAAGAGGAGCAGGTTCTTTTAGTGCCCATGGGTATAGTCAAAAGTGGGTCTTGAATTAGGTGGCCAGGACCTGGTTATTATTCCTAGCTCTACCACTAACGACCCATGTTAACTGAACAAAGTTTCAGCCAGTACAAAACTTCAGTCTTCTCAGTAAGAGAATGGGGATGGTATCCCCTCTCCTCACAGGGCACAAAGCCTTACATAGTCCAAGTATTTAATAAATGTGTGCTTATCTCAACTGAATGGGGAGGTGTACAAGTTTGGTCCCAAGTTCTGCTTTTTCTTCCTGTTTCTGCAGGGCTGCATCTCCATGGTTGAGGGTTAGGGGATATGATTTAAGGTAATATAATTCTTTAGCAGTCCTCTCTGGGTTAGCTTGAATCTTCCATTCAGTTGAGGTGGCAGCTTTTGTATCTCTCCTTAGCAAGACAAACATTTGTTCAAACATAATGCTCTCCGAAGTTGAGCTGGTATCCTTGGAGTAGGAACAGCAAGCCTACCCAGTTGCTTTCTCCTGCCCACTTCTACCGTCATACCTTTCTGTGAACCCCCCACAAAGGGCTGCCCAGAATTTCTTGGGCTCTTGTAAACAGAGTTTAAAAATCTGCCATCCATCTATAATTAGGCACTGAAACCATTTCTTCAGAAAGACATACTTTTTAGAAAGGCTCCCTTGACATTGGGCTAGAACATGCTTTTCAGTGTGCCACCTTTCTATTACAGAAGCGTAAAACAGATTATTTGCTGAAGCTGTGTTAATCGGCATGTTAGTTATAATTCCCAGGGAATTCCATTTATAGAGATAATCCTTTTCTTCATTCTTCAAGGTTAGAGTCCAGAATTCTACATTTTTATAGTGCATTTGAAGTATGTTGGGTCACCATACAGAACTGTCCATTTGGATTGGCTGTGTTGTTATCAAGTTGCAATTTCCAATTAGCTTAAAGAGATCAGATAATTTATGCATACAGTGTTGTTTGACGTTAATAAAGGTTATCCCTCTTGGAGGATCTCACCAAGGGAAATCAGATTTAATGGCTACTTATTTGAGTCTAGGCAAAGGTGGAGAAATGTGGCCACAGAGCAAAACTTGTTATAAAATCCTGTGTGTTTGTGTCAGGATGTTGCAACTAATTATTAAGCTCCCTAGAAAAGTCAGGATTTTGGCATGCCGTCCTCTCCCCCAAGAAGGCAAGAGGACATAATGCACAGTCCTAAGTGCCTCATCAATAATTGTTTTTATTAACCACCAAAGGTAGTATCTGTAGGACTAATAGAAGTAAAATCTGTGGTCACTAAATTTAAGAGTCTTTTAAACTTTAAAAAACTCTGAGTCTTTTAAACTCTAAAGAAGTTGTTTTTGTTTTGTTCCCCACCCCCCCACAACCCCCATCCCTGGACAAAAAAGCATTGTTGTTAAGCCAGACAGAGGCCCTAAACCTGTTATGGGCATGATAATGACTGCCCCAAAAGAGACCTGATATTTAGAAATTAGGCCCCATTATCTTTGATGTCTGATCCCATGTCATGGCTTACTAACAGGTTTTGGAGGACAGGCCATCTTCTTGGGGCTATGGAATAACAGGTCCTGTTTGGCTTCTGCAGCCTTGCTTGAAACTGCCTTGCCTGGTGCAGAGCTGTGTTCTGCCTGGCAGCTGGTATCAAAAAGTTGAGTGACCTTGAACAAGTCAAGTCACTTAAACTCCAAGTCTCTGTAAATGAGAAGGTGGATGAAGTGATCACATTCAGTTTTAAAATTCTGTGCATTTTTACGGTAGTGTAAATAACTGAGAATATGTGTGCTCTCTTTTGAGTTATTTTGGTGAGAAAGTAGGATTGTTTTTACACAGATGCACACCTCTACACGCATACTGACATCCCTTTATGTGGGGGTGTGCTACAGTGAGACCAAAGGATTAGCGCAGCAGGTGATAGGGAAAATGCAAACTATACCCCTTTTTCTTCTTGTTCTGGATATCAGATCCTTAGGTTTTTTTCTACATAAAACTGATCAAGCACACAGCAGAGTAAATACTAAGTCTCATTCTTGTTCATCCATAGCTTGAACTTGGATTGGCGTTGTTCCCTCTCTGATCCAGAGTTTTTAGATGCGTGGCATTTCATGTGAGCAAAGAGATAAACAGACTAAAAAGGTTGTAGAAAATTGTAGATTTAGTAGAATCCCTGAGATGATTTACTTTAGGGCTGGGTTTAGAATGGCAAACAGATGCAAGAGCTTTTCCTGGCCTTTGTTTTCGGAGTTGGCTGTGCCCTGGCCGGAGGGAGGGAGACCTAGATTCTCTCTGTACTCCCCCACCCTCTCGCCCCAACTTTTTTGTGAACTTCTAGGATTCTTTTTCAGACTTAGGATATGTCTTGAAAAGATTTGTTTGATTTGAAGAAAGTGTGTCCAGAGAATGATGCCACGTTATCTTGTATTATTCATTTTATTAACTTTCCACTGTCCAAGGCAGGAGGACAGAGTACTGAATCCTGGCATAGCCAACAGTTAACCTCCCAGAAATTTGGAGAAAATGTTCAGCCTTTCATCCCCCCTAGATGGCTATTAGGATGAAGGCTTTTTCTGGGAGGAGGTCCAAAATCATCTCCGATGTGTAGGTTTTGGAGATTATTCAAAAGGGCTGCTCCACGGAATGTGAGATATTCCCAAGGTCAAATCAGTTTATTTAGGCAGAATTATCTGTAAACTACATGAAAAGGAAAGAGAGAATCCATTTCTATAAACTTTAACCTTTTCTGAAGACATGTGCCCAATCTAAAAAAGGTTTGTAGTTGTGAAATAGAAAATCCTGTAAGTGTTAGCATAATGTGGATTAATTTTAAATAATTAATTCATAATATACATAATAAAGAAAACAAGTGTCTTTCTTAAAAATTAGCAATTTATTGAGAGAGTGTGTGTGTGTGTCTGTGTGTGTGTGTGTATATTCCCCCAACATTGATAGCCCTTTAAGTGGCAGAATAAATGTTCCCAGACTTATATTCCACAAGAATGAGAAAAAAATACTTTATTTAAGTAAGTTTCTTTTTAATGCAGTAAATTTAATGTCCTTTTAGAAAGAGTTTTGTTTGTTTAATTGTAGATTTTTTATCTGTTTTCCCATACCTGCCATTAGATAAAACCAGAAAGCTTTAAACTAAGGACTTTCACAAAGTCCTGTAAATAACAACCCTCTCTTCTCATTTAAAGCCAGCAGGACATCCCATCATGACTACCTCTTAATTAGATGATATTTTGATCTGTGTTCCTATTCATTAATGCTTTGTTTTCTAGTGTCATGTCAGGGTACTATTTACCCACTAATACAATTTTGTGACATATTCCTAGGAGAGCTGGACCAGAGGAGATTCTATTTGGCTGAGGCTTCCCACTATATTGGTTGACATAATTTACAGATTAATATGTGAGTAAAATTTCATAATACTGGAAAATCCTTAATTTTAAGAAGTAGAGAATTTTTAAGAGAAGCCTATTAAATACTTAATAGGAAAAAAAAAAGGCCAACTTTAATACACTGACCATCTAACTTCCAAACCATTTTGACTGTATCTCCTGTCGCTGAGATGGTCCATTGTCTTAACGCTGCACTCACTGCTGCCGCTTCTGCAGTTCTGTGCTTGCTTTTTTTTCTAATATTTAATGCACCACATTTTATGTTCCTCCTTTTATTTCATTTTATGTTGTATTGCGTTATGTGTTTCACTGTAGGATCTAAATTGGGGAAGGGAATCCTGCTTTGTCCTTGCACTATAATGAAGATAGAGTTTGTTAATATAAATGTAAACTGCTGTCTTAGGTGCATCATCACATGAACACTGTTTCATAATTGAATATGTTGGTACTAGATACATTTAGAAAATTACAGTCCCTAAACACCTACTCAGAGAGAGAGATGAACTTAATGGTTTGTTGTATACAGTTTCATTTTAAAATATTTTAGAAGGATGATTTGTAAGAATATGTACAATGCAAAGTAATGATGGTAACAGTGGAACCGTTAAAGGGAAATATATACAGCAATTACATTCAACATTTATTTGGATCTTTGTTCTTCGAAAGTTAGATATTTTGGAGGATTTCAAAATATGGGTGTAAAATTAGATCAGATTGAGAGCGAGAGAAATAAGTTTCCAGAAGCATGTTACGGGCACATTACCTACTTTAGTAAACATAACTATAAAGTGTATTGCTTTTTATTAAATTATCTGCCTTCACAGAGCAATAATACTTTTAAATGTATATCGAGTGTTAAAAATGATGGGAGGACTGCAATTTGAAATCCACTTTCCTCATTTTTCTAAGTGAAATGGGGGGAATGTACATGAAGACATCTTCAGTTAACAATGCAAAAGATTATTTTAAATAATGCAGTTTGAAAAATAGATGTCCAGTAGGAAATGTGTGCAGCATGCTGACGGTTAATGCTGCATGGCTCAAGTTCTTATTTGTTAATATCTAAATGTTTCATGTTGACAGAAATATTTTAGAAGCATGAAATATTTGGAGCAAAAAGGTACTAAATGATTTTATAATCACTTCAAAATTTATATGTGTGGGGGTATAGCTCAGTGGTAGAGCATTTGACTGCAAAATTTATATGTGAGCAACTCTGGCTTTTCAGACTTCAAAAAAGGAAATCATTCACATTTGCGTACAAATAGTGTGTCAAACATGTTATTATTATTATTTTTAAGTAAGCTCTATGCCCAGTGGCGGGGCTTGAACTCACGGCTCTGGGAACAAGGGTCATGTGCTCTACTGACCGAGCCTGCCAGGTGCCCCAAACCTGTTATTCTTAACGTTTCTCAAACATAAATGTACCTCATGATAGTTCACAGGTATTTCATCAAGAACGGAGCTTTGAGATTATTTTTGTTTTCCAAGATAATACATAATGTGACTGTGATTTCAGGTCACACAATTTCTTGTTCAAAGAATGACTCTGTTCTTCATCTTTGCAAGCTACCCGCTTCAGAAAACAGAGTTGGGTTTGAGAATGAAGGAGGTACTGCTTAGAAGATAGGTGCAGGATACCCTTTCAACGCAAAACAAAAACAAAAACAAAAACAAAAAAGAAACATTACATTGACCACGAATTTAAGAAACAATGACCCGACGCATTTGCCCTTTTTAGAGCAATGCTTCTGGAGCCAGTTCTTCGGGAAACTTAAGTGTGGTCCGCGCTATCTAGATACTAGCCAGAGAAGGGAGGGACGAGTCTGCTGTAAGGATGTGTCATGCGTCTCTGTAGTTAACCTAAGATGGTCACTTGGATCTTAGCTGTACTTGCCATATTTAAAACTTGTGAAAAACAGGGGTTAAAAAGGCTGAATATCTTTGTACCTTAATGAGAGAACGATTGCTGTAATAGTATCCAAGATAAACCAGTATATTAGGAAGACTAAATGATAAAGGGCGATAATATGCCATTCTTGAGACTTCTTGGCTCTTACCTAACACATCAGAAAGTGATTGTTGAATTTTAAATAGCCATACAAATGGATGACATAGAAATTTAACTTTGCTTTGACCTTATTCTAATTCACAAGATGACTGCAAAATGACTTTGTTGCATCTGAATGTATGCTGGATGCTAAATCACTCCAGAGTATAAAATCTTTGTTTTGGCATAATGTTGATGCATAAACATTTGTACCCCATACTAACCCTATAAACATCACAATCCATCAGTACAATTACAAAAAAGATTGTTTGTTTTCACACTTAAAGCAGACATGAAATAGAGTGTCCTTAACTTAATCACCACCTTGATTTACCACATTTGCATATATTTGCATATTAATTGGACTACAGATTAAAATTGGTTTTGTAATTTTAATTAAGTGTCCACAAAGGTAAATGATTAGAACTGTTTAAAATACATTCTGACATAAATAGCAGTAAAAGCTTTTGTGATGATGTTTTTGTGGAATTACATTCAGAAAGTGGCCTTTTTATGATAGTAATTTTAATCTTAAATAGAATTATACAGTCAAACAGAACTGTGGATTCATAATCATTTTTTTCAAGATTCATTTAATATTTTGCTGATTTGCAGCACTTGATGAAAATGTACTGTAGGTTTAGCTGATTGCAAAATTAGGCCTCCAGAGCTGATAAACTGAGGGTTTAAACCCGCAGTCTTTAGATGCCTGTCATATGTGCTTGAAATGTATATCTCATTCTCTGTGTGTGCATGTGTGTGTGTTTTAATGGAATCAACCCATATAACCTTTTTAATGATATACCCTTTAAAAAGAGAATCACCTTAAGGGACCATCATATTCCCAGTTTAAATTAGGGAACATATAAAATGTTTAAAGGTCTCTTTGGCATATTATTCTGGTACCCAGAAGAACCATCTTGGTGTTGACATAGGCCAAAATGCGCCGCCTTAATAACAGGTCATCCTCCCCTGTGCATCCCCATGGGGATGGTACTCACAGCATGAACAAGATAATTGTTAGGAAAATGCACTTTTTTTTTCTCTTGAAACCCAGGATACTTAACGTGTGGCATGTGCTTTCTGTTATACCAGACAGAAAATTGGTTTTACCAGAAGGTTACTGGATGCCTAGCACCCCCTTCTTCCAGCTGGCATTTTCCTGTTTGGATCATTTTAAATGTTGGATCCTGAAACCCTCCCCACTCCCAGCTGCCACCTTCTTCCCTGGCGGTACCCTAGACTCGGCTCCCTAATGCTTCCTTGCACCCAGCTGCCTCTCTGCCTGGCTGCTGGCTATTTAGAATGTGATGGGGAAAATAAGCCTTTCCCTACTAGTCACCTCTGAACAACTTGTAATTGGATTTTTTGTAATATGATGTCCCTACGTTTGCAAAATAATCCGTCAAATTTGTTTTCCTTTCTAAATACGAATACTCGTGTGTGTCTGCCTGTGCGTGTGTGGGTGTGTGTGCACACAAACACACACACACACACACCCACACACACACACACACACACACAACTCCTTATAGGTTTATGGGGAACAAACCAGTCAGACTTTTGACTCTGCTAAATCAGAAGAGGAGAGAAGATTTCTTCGAAATAGACCATTGCATATTAATTTTTAAGAGTCAATTTTTAAAGCCTTTTATCCTGGCATATTACAAAGAGCAAAAGCTTGGGAATGGGCCAGACCAGGCCTACTTTCAAATCCCAGTCCTTCTATTTCCCAAGTGTGCCATTTGGGCAAATTATAGTATCTCTATGTAACCTCAGTTTCTTCTTATGTTGAATGAGGATTAAAAAAACTTCCTTCATTAGGTTATGAGATTAAAGTAAAATGGTGAATGTGAAAGCATCCAGCCAAGGTGGTAGCATTGTAGTAGGTGCAAGTGGCTAAATTCAGAGTATAATTTCAAAGGTAGAATACACCAGATTTCCTGATGAATTGGTTGTGAGGTCTGAGAAAAGAGGGTGAATCCAGAATGTTTAGCTTGAGCCAGTTTAGGCCTCCCCTAAATTGAAGGATAGGAAACTATGGCAGAAACAGATCTGGAGGGAAAAATCAAGTCTTGGATTCAGATATGTTGAGTTGGAGGTATTTTTCAGATATAGAGAAGGCAGCTTACTTCAATTGGAAATTATTTTGCATAATAAAATCTTAACAGGTGTTGTATGTGTGTGTACATGTGTGATCACATCTTATGCAAACTATGCTTTTGGAAAAGGATAGATAGATTCAGAATTCTCAATTACATTTCAGCACGATTTTGAAATTGTCTATATTTAATGTTTTATTATTGACATTCCTTCAAAGATTTGTAGCAAAGAGATTTAGATGTATTTTTCTAATTATTATTCTCAGTGTTTCTGGTTCTGCTCTTAGGTTTGTTTCACTAGTTGAAACAAAGTTTTTATGTGAAAGTTTTATAGGGCAATATGATATCCCAATATATGATCCAGAAAGTACAGTAAAAAGCAGAAAGGAAGTACCAAACACTTCCCATAGCTTTATTAGTTCAAAGATCCTGAACGAAATGCTCACCAAAAAAGAAAGCAAAAAAGAAAGAGAGAGAGCATATAAGGACAAAGAGTAAAGAATGAACGAAAGGAAAAGAGAAAGATCCTTGAAAGGAGTTTATAAGAATCACAGCATACCGAAACTAGTTTCAGCTTCAAGACTAGCATTACTCGATGCCCTTCCCCAAACTTGACCTCCCTGAACTTTAAACTTGAGAAAGTTTGTCTTCTCTGCTCCCCATTCGCATCACCATCATCTTCTCAGCTTTGCTTACCTCTGCTTCTTTGTATCTATCCCCTACCCTTTGCAACATGTCTCCTTTCTGGAACACTCTTTAATATTCACAGTATACATTACAATTTATAAAGACTATGAGAAGTCTTGCAAAAAAGAAACTAGTTTTATTTTCTTTTACTCAGTGTATCAGTCACGGTACTGGCAAGAAACATATGGCACACCTAAACTTGTAACTTGAGGAAACTTTAATAGGAGGACTTTTTATAAAGTCATGGGCAGAGTTTAAGGAAGGCATTGAGGTGTTGTGCAGTATTCTGGATCTAGTAACAATGGCTATCATCCCTGGACCTGAAAAGGCAAATGGAAGGAGTAATCACTAGAACCTGAAGAGGCTCAACAATCTATGCCCTTCCAAAGCCAACCGAATGCAACCTATTAGAGAAGGAGAAGAACAAATACCTCAAAGTCTCTTGTCTGTTTCTCCATTTGGCTGAAACCAACCAGGACCAGAGAGCTAGGGAAGCTTTAAGGCAGCCCCTTTGGTTCACCTTGCAGAGGCACAGAGCAGGGTCAAGACAGGTAGAGAGTGAATCTAGAGAGCCACCTGGAAGATAATCCATTGTACTTCAGGCTTTCCAAATGTTTTTCCCAATAAAGCTCTCTTTTGATTTATTTGTATGCTTGTTTTGTTTTGATTGGAGTCGATTTGACACCTAAGAACTATATCCAGGGGTATTAGCTGTTTTGTTCAGTACAATTTAGAATATTGATCTGAGCAGTAGTCCTGAAATGGAGGCCACTGTACCTGCCTAGCAGAGCAATTTTGCTTTTTAAAAATTAAGCCCGAGTATCTTTGGCTGGGATATCAGCCCCCCAACTTTGACATTAACCCACCACTTTCTGTTATGTTCATGCATTAAGGCAGCACATTTATGTTATTTCCTGGACCTAAAGTCATTTGAGCTGTTGGCACTTGCCCTGGATTCTGCCCCCCTCCCTCCTTCTTAATTCCTCATGAAAATGTACCAGTTCCAGGGTGCCTGGGTGGCTCAGTGGGTTAGGCCTCTGCCTTTGGCTCGGGTCATGATCTCAGGTTCCTGGGATCAAGTCCCACATCAAGCCTGCTTCCCCCGCTCTCTCTACCTGCCTCTCTGCCTACTTGTGATCTCTCTGTTAAGTAAATAAATAAAATCTTAAAAAATAATAATAATAAAGTACCTGTTCTGGGTTCCATTTTCAATTGGACCCAGTTTTCCTTAGAGAATCTAATAAATCTATGTTATTATAAAAGTGATTATTGAAGGCTTAGTGTGTCATTTTCCTTGGGTAACACATTTGAATTTCAAAAGCAACTTTATGGAGATCCTGCTACAATGCCCTCCCCACAAATTTCAAAATAATATGACTTTTTTTCTTTTGCTTCACAAAATGCACAAAATACATGGTGCTCTACATGTAAAGTTGGCCCTAATCATTTCTATTTGGCTGTTACTGTGCCTATCTCCTACCTCTATATTGCTAAATAAAGAGAATATGTGCATTTTCCTGGAGAACAGCACACTTTGAATTCTCCTCAAATGCAGGTTCCCATGGATAACTAGCTGGAGGAGAAAGAGAAATGGCAGGCTGAGCTCACAGGTAAAATCCCATTATAGGGACCTCCAGGAGACAGTACACAAGATTGTCTTATAATATTCAAATATTATTCTAGAGAGTAGTGTTCTAAGTAAGTTTAAGATACCATAATAATTCAGAAGAAGTGTCCTATCCAGATTGAACATAATCAGTCTGCTTTTAAAGTGCCAACCACGGCCCCTGTACTTTTAGAATGTGGGCACCACAGAATGAATGAAATCTCATGTTCTTCCTTATCTTTTGCCAGAATCAGCTACATCAATGGCTTTTATTCTTTTATTCTTTATTCTATAAAATGCCTCTGTTTTTATTTTCTTCTCCTCCTTGTTCACTGTGGCTTTGGAATTAGGTTTCCTCCTTGACAAGTCAGTATTTTTGTATAATGCTTCAGTGAAGTATCAGGTGCTGATTTTCCCTTTTTTATTTATGCATGAAGACTGAAAAAGGGACTCTGTTACTGAATGAGTAATGAAAAATTATTTTTATAATAAGGTCAACAAAGCATTATTACTGTAGGTCATTGGCCAGGACTCAGAAACGTTTTAATTATAGTATATTTCCTACAACAATAATGACATTTGGCCTGTGTTAAATTTCCCATTAGCTTCTCTGCCTGATTTTCATTAGGGGCACCCTGAATTCAGGGCTTAGATGTTAATTTTCATGGAACTTGAATGTTTTATTCACATTACTGAGGTACATTGGTCCTCTTCCTAGAAGTTTTGTTGTCAGGAAATGGTGAATTCAAGAAAGTTTTCAAAAGTATGGAAATAGTTTCAACTCCTCAAGAACTATCAGGCGTTTTTCTTTGTGTTTTATTTTATGACTTAGCCTCTTGAACATCAGCTACTAATCAAAGTTTCTTAGATTTTGAGGGGTTTATTGAAATAAAAGTAAGCTGCTCTGAGATATTTTTAATACTCAAAAACAATATTTTAACGAATGTAGATTTTATGCTTACTCATTTCACATGTCAGAATTACACTGATAAGATCCCAAGGAATTTTATCAACCCTTGTTTCCTCTTGATAAATCAAGTTGGTGTTTAAGTAATAGAGGCATTTGGTACTCAGTGTTTTTAAAAACACAACGACCATGAAGAAAAATACCACAGATCTCTGGTGGCAGAAAGTTGCAAGTGACAGAAACCCAATTTCAACTAGTTCAATCATATTTCTTAAAGGGGGTGGTAATTTACTTGATCAGATTTCTGAGTTACAGAGGGTTTTTCCTGAGGTTCAGGAATGATTCATTCAGGGCTGGATGAATCGGGTAAAGCACTGCCGTCAGAGTTATGTCTTTGCCCTTTTCCTTCAGGTTGGCATGTTGCTTAAGATGGCCTCTGGTTGTTTCAGTCCTACCTACCTCCTGACAGCAAAGTATCCTACTAGAAAGAGAGCTGTTAAGACATCCAGATGGCCAACAGACACATGAAAAAGTGCTCCATATCACTCGGCATCAGGGAAATACAAATCAAAACCACAACGAGATATCACCTCACACCAGTCAGAATGGCTAAAATCAACAAGTCAGGAAAGATGCTGGCGAGGATGCGGAGAAAGGGGAACCCTCCTACACTGTTGGTGGGAATGCAAGCTGGTGCAGCCACTCTGGAAAACAGCATGGAGGTTCCTCAAAATGTTGAAAATAGAACTGCCCTATGACCCAGCAATTGCACTACTGGGTATTTACCCTAAAGATACAAACGTAGTGATCCAAAGGGGCATGTGCACCCGAATGTTTATAGCAGCAATGTCCACAATAGCCAAACTATGGAAAGAACCTAGATGTCCATCAACAGATGAATGGATCAAGAAGATGTGGTATATATACACAATGGAATACTATGCAGCCATCAAAAGAAATGAAATCTTGCCATTTGCGACAACATGGATGGAACTAGAGCTTATCATGCTTAGCGAAATAAGTCAAGCAGAGAAAGACAACTATCCTATGATCTCCCTGATATGAGAAAGTGGTGATGCAACATGGGGGCTTAAGTGGGTAGAAGAAGAATCAATGAAACAAGATGGAATTGGGAGGGAGACAAACCATAAGTGACTCTTAATCTCACAAAACAAACTGAGGGTTGCTGGGGGAGGGGGGTTGGGAGAAGTGGGGTGGGATTATGGACATTGGGGAGGGTATGTGCTTTGGAGAGTGCTGTGAAGTGTGTAAACCTGGTGATTCACAGACCTGTACCCCTGGGGATAAAAATTTATGTTTATAAAAAATAAAAAATTAAAATTAAAAAAAAAAAAAAAAGAAAGAGAGCTGTTGACCAATAATCCTGCCTGGCAAAATATCCTCAAAATACCTCTAATGGGCTAAAATAACATCCTGGAACCAATTCTAGCACCCAGGGCTGGATGGGTACTTATTTGCCTTCACGTGACCTCTCAGAGAGCCCCTTCCCCACCCTGGGGGAGAGGTTGCAGGAACTGGTTCTGGTCAAGGAGTTGGCTATTACTGTACCACATGGAATGAATTTCTTATAAGAAAGAGAGATTCTGTTATTAAGAGTGGAACCATGAGCAAGTCACTTCTCTCTAACTCTAGGTTTTATAGAGAAATTGAGAAGCATAGTTATTTCTACCTATCTCAGAACTCAAAAAATGTTACCTATTATTACATTGAAATGTTGTTGTAATTTTTAGATTGTTGTTATGATTCATGGAGACAAATTAGAGAGCCCTCAGTAAAATAAAAGTTTTTTGCTATATTTATGCAGAAGAAGGATACTGTCAATAGAATATATTTCTGGAGGTGAAATGGATAATTAAGCATAGAAATAATACAATAACTGCTAACATTTTAAGCTTACCCTGTGTAAGTTCTGTTTTATATTAACTCTTATACATGTCATATTTATTAGCCATGTTCTAGAGTCAGATGACTTGGGTTTGCACCCCACAGCTTTCAGGTCATGGGACCCAGGGCAACTGTTTAACCTCTTTATGCTCAGTGTTCCGATTTGTGGAACAAAAGCATTAGTAGTAGCTACGACTTATACTTCATAATGAGGCAAAGCCTATCAGCACCTGGGACATAAGCAGCACTCCAAGAATGCTAACAGAGGAGGAGGTTTTTGTCATTTGTTCTTACCTTCATCATCACACATTATTATCTGCTACTAGAGTTAACCAAATGATTCAATGATAATTTACATTTAGGATTTAAGCATATAGCTTTACAGACTGAAAATTTTATCTATAAATATATTTATATATGTGTGTATATATATATGTGTGTGTGTGTGTGTATGTATATATACATATATATATATATATATATTAGGCCATCTAATTAGCAGGGCAATTCAAAGAAAATGCAGAAATCAAAGGAATTCATAGATTCCCAAAGTAGCTTTGCTCAGAAGGGAACCGCAGTAGATATGTAGTCATTCAGATTTCTTACATTGATGAAAATCATATTGCCTAAAAATATGAATTATAAAAGAAGTGTAGAGTTCCTGGCACAAAATAAATACTTTGTTGTCTTGAACTTCTCAATTATAAAAATGAAATGCTGTGGTTTTAAAATATTTTGATCTTATTTTTCCAAATCACGCAAGCATATAAATTTTAAATATTCATACTTAACAAGGGCACTATATTCGGAACTACAGCTTCAAGGTTATCAAAAGAACAGTTCACTAAAATAATCTTACTATATGATGATGTGATTCTCTAAAATTATTTTTCAAGTGATTTGCTTAAAGGTACTTCAAACCATTATTAAAATGAAAAAAGTAAATACGTTTTATGTTTATAAACATTTTGAGAGCTGTGAAATGGTAATTGTTAATTGTTTCTGTTTACATGCTTGGACATTAACAGTTATTTTTGAGTCAAACTCACAGTATTTTTGAAAGCTTAATTTTCAATAATTTTCTTTTCTTAAAAGACAAATCATACAGTTTCTCCATGCAGATATGTTCAGTTGAGAATGATGTAAAAATTATAGCCTAGCAAAATAGCTCCTGCCTAAAGAGATTACAGATTCTGGTTGTGGGGAAAGCCATGATTATGAGACTATCTCGATCTGATAACAGCTTCATCCTTTGGTTTGATTAAGATGCTTAGTTTAAGTCTTATACCTACGTAGTCTATATTTGTACATTACATATATTCATTATACTCCAGGTTCTTTTGTTTGTTTGTTTGTTTGTTTTAAGTGGAGCAAAATCTTATAGATCAAAAAGTTGAGGAAACTATTTTCTACTATTTCTTGAAAACAGATGAGATAAATCATAAAATGTAGATATTATTCCAAATAAATAAATAAAAGATGTTGGGCACAGAATGGGCATTCCATTCTGGTGATAGAAACTAAAAATAGTTTAAAATAATTTTCAGTACTGTTAAGAGTTATAAAGTAAAGAATATAGGGTAATAGGAAAAGCTTGATGGAGAAGGAGTCATGGTGGTGGTGGGTGGCAGCCAGATTAAAAGATGATCCAGGTAAACCTCTCTGAGCCTAATACATGTCATCTAATACCTGAATGACAAGAAAGCAATGGGGGGAATAGCACTCCCAGCAGAAGAAATCAATGGGTGGATACATTCTAGGAGTGTTAACAGGCCCAGGTAAGAAGGGGAGTGGTGTAGGAAACAAGGCTGGTGAGGTAGGCATTGCCTTGTGATGAGTTTAGCTTCGTTCTAAGTTTACCGGGAAGCCATGGAAAGTTGAGTTAGAGTGAAGCATGATTTGATTAACTGGTAGACTAGATAGAAGACGGGCTGCAGTCCAGGCCAGAGATCATCCCAATCCAAATCCTTCAGTTCTGTCTTTCTCTTCCCTAACTATGCCTTCTTTCTTCTGAAAACCCATAGCTCACTCTGTCTTTACTTAACAAATATTTATGAAGCTAACACTGTGTGCCAGATGGTGTACTAGATGCTCTGATATACAGATGAACAAATACGTATTTTTTTCCTGTCCTTAATGGACAGTCCATGTTTGCTTGGGTACAATTGGAATTAAAGCAGTACCTAAATCTTCTTGGGAAAGACACAAATGGCTTGAGATGAGTCTTAAAGGATGAGTAGAAGTTGACTAGATAGACAAAGGGAGTAATGAGAAGAGTATTTCAGGAAAAAGAGAAAGTGTGAAAAATAGAGGCACAAAAAAAATTATGACGCATTCACTGACTAATAGTTCTGTGAGTCTATGATACGTGATGGGAAGAGTGGAGAGGAGGCTGGCTGGGCGCTCAGAGGCCAGAATCTGAGAGCTGTTTTCTGTGCTAAGGAGCTACGTTTTATCCTATAGGATGTGAGAGCCAGCAAGCAAGACATTGACAGGGTAGAAACAATATCAGCTTTGTTATATGTTGGAGTGTGTTGGAGTTGATGATGTTGGCCCGGCGAAAACTGTGAGGCCATCCTGTCCTTGAAGTGAGTTGCTAATTATCTGGACCGGAAGAGATGAAGGGATAAAGATAAGGAACGGAGGAGACTCTGAGACTGGATTGTATGGGCGTGACTGAGAGGAAGGGAGAGAGAAGGTAGAACCTATGGTGAAAGGTGGAACCATTCAGTAGGGATAAAGACATCGGAAGAAATGAGCAGCTTTCTTAGAAACAGATTTGAGCTCAAGAGTTAGGCCCAGGAGTACCTCTGGATATTCCCAGTTGGAAGCTGAATTCATGTATTAGAGCTAATTCATGTGTTGGAGCTAAAAGTAAAGATTTCTAAACTTGTCACAATATACAATAGACGCTGAGGGGTGCCTGGGTGGCTCAGCCATTAAGCATCTATCTGCCTTTGGCTCAGGTCATGATCCCAGGGTCCTGGGTTTGAGCCCCTCATCGGGCTCCCGGCTCAGTGGGAAACTGTTTCTCCCTCTCCCACTCCCCCTCCTTGTGTTTCCTCTCCCGCTGTGTTTCTCTCTGTCAAATAAATTAAAAAAAAAAAAAAAAAAAAAAGCTTTAAAAAAAAATAAAACAGAAGCTAGAAATTGGTGTTATTGAGACTCTAGAGTTCTTGAAAATATTTTTTTCTTTTCATTTGAACCAGTATTTAAATTTACATGACTTTCACTAATGATCTGCATCTGATGATATTGGACCTGCATTCTGGGATAACAACAATATGCTAGCCTGAGAAAGGACTGTACAGATTGGTATTGGAACATAGTCCCCCCAACACAGTGCCCAAACCAACTCACTTCATATATTGATGTTACCTGTTTGGCTCCTATTGACATTGGGGTTTAAAACTCTGGCAGAATAGGTAGGTAAAGGAGAATGGGTTCAAAAATCAAAGTCCAAGGGAAGACTGGGCACTGGAAGGGAAAGAGCCTAGGAAGGAGAATAGGAGGAAGCACCTCTAAAGTTTTTTAATTTTTTTTTTTCTAGGTTTTCTCCCTAGATTTCTCTTTATAGCCTTCTCATTGACCTTTGGTAGGCTGCTCTCTGCGGACTACGTAATCTGTTTTGTTCGTATTAGAAAAGCTCTTCCTAAACACTAGATCCTCCCTACTTCCTGTGGCCTGTGAATTGTGTTCCCGTGTGGGAATTTCTTTTCTAGTACTTAGTGGGAAGTTTATGTCTTTCCAAAGACTGAGTCCTAGAAAAAATTCATTTGTAAGATTTGGAAAAAATATTACAATTCTCCTGTAATTATTAAAGCTTTAAAAATCAACATAGCGCTATTACTGGTCAGAAGAAACCCACACTGGTCAGCTTGAAAGTAAGAGCGGGAAGCCCTGGCATATGGGTTGAAGGTGGGAGTGCTGCATCTAGGCGCTGGGACTGGGCCACATGGACCTTGAGCAGCCGGGAGCATCAGGATCTTTTGGGGATTTATTTAATAGTTTGGTCCTCATAGGAGACAACGTGCTCCCTGAGGGCAAGAATTATATGTCTTATGTCTTGTTTACCTTTAGTATCTTGCCTTTTACACATTTTGGTCTCTCAGTCACCTGATGAATAGCAGGTGATGTTAATTTAAAATAGGAAGGACAGAAGTTTTTAAGAGAATGAATAGACGGATGGATGGAAATGTCCAAGAAATGTTTCTAATGTATTGAAAGGAGGTTTTACAATTTTATTTTTTCTAGCAATTTAGTTACCATATAGCCAACTAATTTACCTTAAGTGGCAACACACACACACACACACACACACACACGTTTTATGTTTTTCTAGTCATATAGGGAAATTCAATGTCATGCTCACCTTGGTATTTAAAAACACTTTGTAGGCAGTGTAGGTGCTTTAGGATCATTATTAGAAATGGAATCTCGCTGCCTTTGTTCAGGTATTACACGAAGGTATAATTTGGGATGTATCTCCAGATGGAAGTTAAGCCATCTTAATATAGGAAATTCACCTTGTTAAAAATGTCTTGAGAGAAAGAGAGAGATTGAGATTGTTTTGCCATTACAGAACGTTTTATTGAAGACACTGGGGATGGTTTTGTTAAATATTTTGAAAAGTCCTTGGATTCTCAGCACCAGCACTTCTCCGACATTTTACCTACCCTGTTTTCTTGGAGATTCTCAAAGCCATGCCTGCTGGACTCCCTCTGGAAAAAGCACGATTCATCCTAAAGCTTGACCTCATAGACTTCATTCTCCTCATCCTCTTGTGACCCAGTGTGCTGAAAGGAAGAACTAGGAGCAGACCACGGCAGCCGTGGCAGGGAAGGAGTTTCCATTTTTGCGTGATGGAGGGAAGAAGGGACAGAAGATAAACAAGCAAGGCAAGATGTATGTGAGATAGTGAGGCATTCTGCGGAAAAGAATGCTGTGGGAGAGAGGCCCAAGACTCCGAAGTGTTGTGCGAAGCTTTGATTAGCCATCACCTTTTACTGGTAGGTCTCATGATTCATCCAGTTTGTAGACATGCTTCCTTTAGGCCACAGTGTTTCCAAAATATCAAACCTGGATTCACTCTTCACATTTAAAAGCCTTGACCTTTCACATAGAAGTCCCAGATTTCTGGCTTTTCCTGGAAAATCAGGAAGATCTGGCAGAATCCCAGCATCAGCTGACATTGAGTACAGGCTATCCCCTTTGAACATGTCATCATAAAACTAGAGGCCAGTAAAGTGTATCTGTGTGTAATGTTACTTATACAATAATAGCACGTACTATGGGTCAGGAGCTGTCTGAAGAATTTGGTGTGTATCAACTAATTTAATCTTCGAAGCAACCCTCTGAAGCATGTGGCAAATTGAGGCACAGAGCGATAAATTAACTCTCCCAGGGTCACAAAGCCAGTGAGTGGTGGAGTCAGTAGTTAATCCTGGAAGGTCTAGGTCCCAAATCCCATTCTGGCCTTCACATGTATGCCTCGTTGCTGCCACCGAGTGAATTTCATCCATTTATATTAAGGTTGAGATTCCGGGTCTCTCTAATGACCCAGGCCTTAAGATCTAGAGTAATCCTAAATTTATAGTTAGACCTTCATAGTAGTTCCTGTTCAACGGGTAGGGGGCAGTCCAGTAGTTGATGCCTCCCAACGTTGTGCCCACTTGTCTGCCTCCTGCAGATGTATCCATTCCTTTGGGGCTGGCCCTGCCCTTGTGAGCAGTTCCAGTGAATGCCCCTGTCTCTCTGCCTCACCATGTTTCCTAATCTGCTTCATTCAGTTACCTTGACTTCCTCACAAACCCCGAGATAAGAACAACAGGGCGACAAAAGCTATGCATTTGTCTGAGCAAAATATCCCACACAGAATGAAAAATGAAAGCTAATATCTTTTCATTTTTCCTCTTTTAACTCTTTTTTTTTTTTTTAAGTCCATTTGACTCCTAAGCTAGAACTACTTCTAAAGAAGATTAAAAAAAGTCTCAGAGGATTGTGTCTGTGTGTGTACGTGCCTGGATGTGTGTGTGTGTCCATTTCAGGGAGGTGAATGCTTGTCACCACTTAAGTGGTGACGTTTGACTTCAAAGGACAAAAAGCCATCCGTTACCTGTATATCAACAGTGATGAAGCTTAGCAACAATAAATATTTAGCAATGCATGAGTCCTCCTTTACCTCATTTACGGACCGATTGGAAGGTTTTCACAGCTCAGGGGACTGAGATTTGGCATCTTCTCTGCTAGCCTAAGTTCATTTTTTATCTTCTTCCTTTTCAGAAGTTGTTTCTTAGTTACAGAACATCAAACAAAAGTTGGATGTAGTTTCAAACTTGTAGGGGCCAGTTTTGTTTTTTTTTTAATTTTAACATCTATTGTTAAACAATAGCCTTCAGAGACAGATATTTATTATAAGACAATATCTTCAAAATTTATATATTTTTCAATCTGTTTGATCAGTGGATACCATACTTGTCAACATTTTGAGCTCATGAGAAAATTTGGCTTTAAAGGAAACCAAAGAAAGAAGGGTCACTGAGTGGCACTACTGACCCTGGGGAGAAGGCTGACATTCTGTGTTAGGAAGGGTGGCTGCATCTCAGGCAGCAGTTGAGGTACTGGTCCCAGACCAGCCGAGCTCGCTGCAGTGCTGATGGGCAGGAGTCAAGACTAGTTGAGGTCCAGAGGCTGTGTCAGCCCCATAGTCCAGGCCAGGTCAGACTTCCAGAGATCATCATCAGCCTTCTAGTAACAAAAGCAAAAACCCTCACACTCAACTTATTATTGACCTTGATATACACCCCTTTCACATTTCTTCATAAAGCTGTGATTTATCTGAGAGTAAGAGTGTTAGCGAGATTTTATTCTTGGGGACCCTGCTACTCATCAGCTATGTGACGTTGGGTTCACTTACTTAACCTCCGTGGGCTTCTGTTGCAGACTCTTTTGTAATGTGAGGGTGAACGAAATGATTTCTGAGGTACCTGCCCGTTCTGATTTTCTGGGAGGCTTTAGAAGTTGGTGGGAAAATAGAATTCCCTTTATAATTTTGCTTTCATAAATATGTTTATTAGAATATAAGCAAAGAACCTTCTCTGTGCTGGGTCTTCAGATCATGGGGCTTGTTTCTTCATCTCTTCTAAGGACATGAGCCTGGGCAGGGAGATACTGTTTCAACATCATTTTTTTGGTAGAGTGTCTAGAGTGTAGCTCTACCTGGAAGCATTTGTTTTCTTCTGATCTCTTGAAACAAAACGTTTCTGCACACAGTGATGGGCAAAAAGCTTACAGATCCTCTTGGCCTAGCCTTAGCTAAATGAAGAAAAACAAGCAACTCTCTTGAACTTGCTTTCCCATTTTGATGATACCGAGCTACTGTGCTGCAAAGAGGAGCCTGTCATTGGGAGACAGAGCCCTGGTTTCAAGTCCTGGCTCTGCCGTCCTGAACCTCAGCTTCTTCAATCTGAAAATAAAGATGGAAACACCAGGTTGTTGTGAGGCTCTGTAAACTGTGATACCTCTTTCATATCCAAGGTACTATAATCAAGCTTTCAGCAAAAGGAGTCTGCTTCTGCCTCTGACCTCCCCTCTCATTCTCTCTCTCTCTCTCAAATAAATAAATAAATAAATCTTAAAAACAAAACAAAACAATACACACATGCATGTATATCCAAAACAAAAGTTCCATGAAACAATACTACTAGAGATTCATGTTCATGTTTCCTTTTCTCTTTATGATCTCCAGTTCATTTCTTTTCAGAATGCTTATCATGACCCACTAAATTGATCCAGTCATGAAAACACTGACCTAGCGCACACTTGATCATTTTCTTCTTCCTTGGGAATACCAGAGTTTGGACATGAATATGTATGTGCAGTGTCACTGCATGACCAGAATCCTGTCCCCTGTGCCGAGAGCCCATGTGTATTCCTTTAAAATAAAGGAACGAGTAGAAGTTTTACAGGAATAGAATTAGCTGGGGGGTCTTACTTACTGTGTGACTTTGAGGGAGCTGCCTAACCTTTCTGTAGCTCCGTCTCCTCTTTTAAAGAACTCGGGTAATAGTACCTATCTCACAGGATTAAATAAATGTCTGTGCAGTGTTGAACACGAAATAAGCACGACTTCAGCACGGACTTAAATGGTAGCCATCATGAGTCATTTTGTCGCCAAACCTTTGCTCCTCCCTTCAGGATGCTCTTTCCGCCCACTCTCAGATTTGTTTTCTTGACGCCCGCAGTACTGTAATGATCTCCTTGCTGGTTCAGCGACCACACTGATCCATCTTGCATAACAAAACCAGATTCAGTTTCCACAAACAGCCCTGCATCTCACCGCCTCACACTCCTGGTTTCATCCTGTTACTTTCCAGTTGCCATAGAAGTCCTGTAAATCCATTCTTTAACCTGCCATTTCCGACTCCTCTCAGTGATGTCAGCATGACACGGACATTCATTCCTCAGCAAGCTCATTTCCTGAGGGGCTATCGTGTGCTGGCCTGGTCCCGCTTCTGGAGACTCAGCAGTGAACACCACAGTCAACCACCGCTTTGGAGCAGTGAGGACATGGGGGGATAAACAAGTGAACATGTCACTATAGAATGTATAATAATAGACTGGTGTTTATTGTATACTGCATAATACTCCTGTACACTAATATATAGTGTATAATACTATATAGTTTTGGTAACTTGGGGTAGTTGTAAGTGATACGAAGAAAAAGAAAGTGAGGTAAGGGAAAGTAAAATGTGAACCTGTTTCACCTCCTTAAATCCTCTGCTCTCGCTAAGGTGATCTCATACCAGCACCGGAAGGCATGTGCCCCCACTGAGATGTGTCTCCACTTTTTCTTTGCCCTTCGGGGTCCTTCTGGCTCTTCACAGTTCTGTCCGAATCCTTCCTGCTCTCCCAACCTCACACTCATCTCTACTTGCCAATGCAGCACTTTCTGTCTCAACTACTTTTTTAATTCCACTTTGTATTCTTATGTATATTTATGTGTATTTTTAAAAATCTCTCCAACTAGATTATGGGGAGAAACAGCATGTTCTTTTGTGCAGTTCTTAGAGTCCTAGCATAGTACCTTGTGCATGTAATGATCAGAGAAGTGTAGAGTTGTTGGGAGGGGTATTCCCTACCTGGTTGCAAGGCATTGTTACAACTCAGAGGGAACTTGGCAGTTTCTATCAAAATGTGTAATGTGTGTGCTTTATGACCTAATAATCCCATTTATAGTTGTCTTTCCTAAAGATACGCTAACATAACATTGAGATGAATGTAAAAGGATGACTGTAATCTTTTGCACTCTTTTCAGTGTAGTATTTTAGAAACAACCTAAATATCTGTCTAGATTATGATGTATATATTCACTGGAACACTACCTATGCCATTGTTAAAAACAATGAAATTGGCTCATATTTACTGATCAGAAAGAGGTCCATGATATAGTTACTTGGAAAAAAAAAACTTAGAAAAAAAAAACAACGCTGAAAAATCATATGTATGGAGTGCCGGGGTGGCTCAGCGGGTTAAGCTTCTGCCTTCGGCTGAAGTCATGATCTCAAGGTCCTGGGATCAAGGCCCACATTGGGCTCTCTGCTCAACGGGGAGCCTGCTTCCTCCTCTCTCTCTACCTGCCTCTCTGCCTACGTGTGATCTCTGTCAAGTGAATAAGTAAAATCTTTTTCAAAATCAATCAATTAATTAATTATTTAAAATTAAAATAATATGTATACTTGGAAACAGTGAAGGTGAAATAAACTGTGTGCGGTGGGAGATGAGCACACCAGCTTCACCAATGCAGCCGACTACTCCCAAATATTAAGATGTAAATTTACTTAGGGAAAGATTTATAAATTCCTATAAAAGTTAGGCAAACTATTAAAAGTCATTGACTGTCATTTTATAAAGAATAAAGGAGAAGTGGGTTTTTTAAAAAAAACAGTGGCTCTTTTTGTCTCAGATTTCAAGTTGTGTGTTTTGCAAATCTGTCACCCTTACCGTCATCATTATTACTAACATTTTATCGATTGAATTGTACACACGTCCCCCCCCCCCAACTATTTTAATACTATCTAAACCGTCTCCACCATGGAGAAGCCCAGCCAGTACTTGCTTCATGCAATAGTAGAAAACTCATTACCTACTAAACTGGTTGACTTACTTTTGGACACCTCTGATTATTAGAATTCATTTTTCCCTGGAGCCAAAATCTTTCTCCTTACAGCTTCCTTCATTGTTCTTACTGCTTCCCTTTGGGGACTTACAGAACATTTTCCTCTTGACAGCCTATATAAAATTTGAAAGTAGTTGTTCATGTTCTAACAATTTACCTTGTTCTCGCTGTGTAGGTAATTTTAAAAAGGTCTTAGTAGTTCTCTTTTGTCAGCAGAAAACCAAAAATACGACAGTGAAATTAATTGGTATTAACCTTGATTATGACTTAATTCCAAATCTACGTATCATTATTATTACTCTTATTATTTGATAAGAAGATATATAGATCTGGAGCTCTCTTTAAACGTTCTGTCTAGATTGTGAGGTTCTAGAGCAGAGCATTTTGTTTTATAAATCTTTATTTCTTCCTTCTCTTCCACTCCCACATTACCCATGATAATACTTAAATTTATTATGCACCTACCATATCTTTAGTAAATAGATGGACTAATTTATTTTATCCACCTATGTGTACAATGGATTTCGTTTGCTATACTAAATATAATTTTTGGTGCAGGTATCCCAAATCTAAGACATACGGATCTCTGATATTTACCGTCAAGTAATATTAGGGTGCTGACCGTCAGTGTGACTGTATTCTGAATTGGAGTGCCACAATAATTCCTTAGCTAGTAAAAAAGAACCTTTTGACAAGCAATTGATAATAAAAGGATTTATATAGACTATGTCTTTTTGTCCTACAAAATGAAGTTTAAAATCTCATAAAGTTTCTGTTGGATATCTATGTAACGTTTTTAAATGACATTATATCAAGTTTGGGTTTAACTCACTGATGGTTAATGTCCTATTAGTAGATGACTTGTTATTTTAGTTATTACGTATAAATTTTTACCAATTCTTTGCAAATCTTTTTGTGTCCGTTGCATTGTATTGACAACACTGAAAAATCAAATATTTTACTTTAAGGAATAATTTCTCCAAGTCACGTATCAGTATCTTCAAACTTTATTCTATATTTTAGCTGCTTACCACAATATTGACAGGCATCTGATTATGTGGCCTCGTTCTAATTATAGATACAGGCTACTTCACAGGGAGCTGGATATTTCTAAGAGACTAAACAAAACGTGTAATGCTGTGAACAAGGAAAACAGCAGCATGTTTTTACTATAAATTGACTGTTGTCATAAACAATAATTATCAACACAGTGTTGGTACCATGATACTGACTTGGGCCTCATCATTCAAACTATTTCTCTTTGTATCTTACTGTGATTTTTTAGAGGGGGAAAAACCCAACAACTGTCAGTCTAATCATTATATTCAGCCTACATTACCAAGCAAAACATATTTACAGCTAGATCTACACTGTTTTTACAAGTTTATTAAAAACATGTGTTGCCCAGTGCCAGGAATAGCTACAGCAAATGCTAACACCAGTAGGCAAACTGTCTCTTCACTTTCTTCTGAAGATTTAGCTACCCCATCACTTCAACTATGAGTTACAAAGGAGATGTTCCGATGTGAAAAACGTGTATCACCAATAAGAACTGTGGGGCAGGTGAGCACCCACATGCAGAGGGCAACAGGGCTTGTGGTGGTGGGGATGTGACAGTAGAAGGGCTTAGATGAAGGCAACCAGGAGATCATGGCGCTCTTCTCTACCATTGAACTGGATCACAGTCAACAAATAATGAAAAAAAGTTCAATCATGGGACTTGGGATTCTTTGGTTTACTTTAAAGAAAAGGAGCATTTCCCATGATCTACTTTAAAGCTGCATTTATATTCTGTGTAGATATTTAATTAATTTCTTAATAATCTTAATTATAATAATTTCTTTTGTAATTATGGGTTTACTGACCCTCTGCACAGCTCCACTACCCTCAAATAGCCTGGAGACACCACAGGATTCTCTCCACCTTGTTTGCCACCACTCCTAACATGTAGTAAGAGCTCAACAAATATTTGTGCAGTGACTGAATTTCTGAAAGAAAAGAAAAGAAGAAGAAAGTCCATTTTCTACATTTGGCATGTAACCATCCTCTATTATTCTTTCCCCTCTCCGAATTCCTACAGTCCATGTATATTAATCACTCAGTTCATCAGTTGGCTACATAACGTATTATGTTACTCCCTAGCTGTTCGAGGTATGTACATCTAGCTCCACATTAGTTTATTGGTTCCCTGGGGCCCTTGTATTATTCCTTTTCAGCAACTAATCTGATGAGGCATCCACTGGGCATTTAGTACATACTTCGTGTCTTCACTGTGTTAAAATAGATTTCAAACCAATGTGAGAAATAGCATTCTATCATCTGGTCTGAACCATCAGCCTGTTTCATTCTTCAAAGACTCATGAACTTCCCAAGAATTAATCCAGGGGCATAGAATGATGTGGTATTTCCCTTCACAGTTAGGAGATAACTTTCCACAAGTTACAATTGCTTTGCATTGTTGAGTGAGTGATAACGGATTGGTTTTCCATCCCTTGATGGCATATCAGGTTTAGTTCAAGATTGGGAAATGTGTTTTCAGGATGAAAAGCAAATGTCAGTTTCCCTTTAATGATCTCTTTCTAATGATGGAGATTATATAATAATAGTAATAATAATAATAAATAATTCTAGAAGGGTGCTACTATAAATGTTATTCAATAGCAGTGAATACCCACTTACACATGTTGCAGTCATAGTTAATTTATGAAGCATGTTAAACTTGTCTAACTGCTTGCTTTCCCCTCTGAATATGGGTGTTTATTCAGGCATTTATAGTGATAGTGTAGTATCTATGCAAAAGGAATCCTGACATGTCTCGTCATTAAAATCCTTGAAGTTTCCCAAGAACTGCAGTTTTCAGTTAAGTAGTTAATTTTTTTCTTTTTTGTCTTACTGGTATCATACCGTGCTTTGAAGAGAAGGATTAGGTGCCTCATTGTATCTCTCTACCAAGAAGGTAGTTTGGCACAAATAGGTGAATGGCTTCACAGGTGGAGAACAAAAATCTTAATCTTACTACATAGAATGACAGAAGGCCACTTTCGTATTCAATTAGCTATGAGAATACACATAACCTGGATAATTGCAGGTGATTCAATACTCCATACGTAGTTTCCTGAGCATTTAACTTTCTTCATAATTTTCTTTCATTTTTATAATGAAATACATATCCAATGTATGACAAAAAAATCAAGGTGGAAATTTACATGAAGTCATAGACTATAGAGATGACAGTGGCAGCAGTGGTCAGAAAACCATTCAGTGAGGAAGAGAATCTAATTGGCATTCTAGAAATCTTCAAATCCTATCAATTCTATCCCAAACTAGAGACATTTGTAGGATTCTAAATCTTTGCATGGTGGGGCTCCTGGGTGTCTCAGTTGGTTAAACACCCAACTCTTGATTTCAGTTTTGGTCATGATCTCAGCATCCTGGGATCAAGTTTCGCATCGGCCTCCATGTTCTGCACGGAGTCTGCTTGAAGATTCTTTCTCTGCCTCTCCATTTGCCCCTCTCCCTGCTCACATGTATGCTCTCTCTCAAATAAATACATAAATAAATAAATCTTTAAAAAATCTTTGCACGATGACTTCATCATGAATTTCAGAAAGGTGAGCTCAACATTAATATAAATATTGTGCATGGCTTTTAACTTAGCCTAAAAAAGAACGACTTTGTCTACAGATTACAGGAATCCCACCTTTGCCTTCATTCTACTAGAGGCACTCTCCTCACTGTGTTTGTGTCGTGCTTTCAGAATGGATCTCTTGTCTCAAGCCACTCATATCAGTTCTGGTTTTGGAACATCTCTTTTTCCAGATGATCTTGACTTTTGATTTATAATCCTGAGAGAGGCGACCTCTGAGATTAATCTGCTCACAGAGAGAAGCAGACAGACAGACAAGATAAATATTAAATAATAGATAGTGGTGCATTTCAGAGGGTTTTCAAAAGGAGTGATACATTCCTCGAAAGAAAATGAATATATGAAAGTACTTTGTTTCTTTCTGTCTACTCTGTCCTCCCCCCTCCTTTGGTCTTTCTCTCTCTCTTACCCTAATTAGGGTGGAGGACCTTAAGTTGACTATTTTCAGTAATATTTAATGTACTGAGAGTTAACTGGATGGCTTCTAAGTAATACCTTCTCTCTTTAGCCTTTTCTACTTACTTTTCTATTTTATATGATCTTGTCAGGTTTTAAAAAGACTCAAGCTCACTTACCTCAAAGCTGAAGAGTCACCGAAGCTCTCTGGGTGGCTTTTTTTCTGAAAGTGTGCTGTGTCATCTTATACAGTCTTAGCATTCATATTTAGAAAAATGGTTTTATATTTCATCTAATTTAACACTGCTGTAAGAGTAGAAATTGATTTTTGGTACAAGAGTAGACCATACGGATCTACCCTTCAACAAAAAACCATAATGTAAAACAGCAAAAAACAATAACAAAAAACAAACCAATCCTTAGTATGTTAACTTTTACCATTTCTTGTTTGTTTAGCTAATATTTTATTCTGTCCAAATATAAAACTTCCATGTATCAGTAAAATTAACAGGGGCTTTTTGTCTGATGATGTTAGCATCATTTCTCATTTTTCAATATCAAGTCCATTGGTCCTGAGTCTTGAATGTTTTGATTTGATAGTGTCCTTCAGTTGCCCGTTGAAATCCTCATGGGCAGCATGGTCATAGAGATTGGTTATGATTCTCCATGTGGACTGCAGAAAATAGTCCCTCATTTCCGTGTTCAGGAGATGCTCTCCTATAGCCATTCATGTGAACTTAGATAGTTCATACTACGTCAGATTTGGTGATTTCAAAGTTGTGAAATCAGCAGTGACTGTGTATCATAACTGGTTGGAAAGTGTGTCTCACAGCTGGCTCTCTCTTCAGTTCTTGTTGGAACTAACATAATAAAGGCTGAGGAGTGTAACCATCTTCTGTTTTTCTTTGCTCTGCTTCTACCCTTAACCACTTGTCTTTGCTCCACATCTAAGATTTGCTCTGCACTGTGCTAAACTAACGTTTTTAAAATACTGCCTAGTACAAGCCCATTACATTAAAATTTTTAGTTTCTGCTGCCTACAAGTGAAAGTCACATTTCTCAGCCTGCCACCTGAAGCCATACATTCCCTCCCCACCTGACTCATCTCGCATTCTCCCCCACCCTTCCATGAACCCCAGTAGGTACATTCATGCTTCTCCAAGTGTATTATCCACATTTCTCTCTACCTTTGCATTGTATTCCTAGCCTTCTACCTTCTGGTCATATTGTGGCATTGTGGAAAGAGCATGAACTGTACATGGGCTAGAAATGGATTCAGATCTTGAATCTACCACTTAATAGATGCATGGTTATAAATTTTTTACTCTCTGTGCACCTCAGTTTTCTCATTGGTAAAATATAAGTGCTGAGAAGGTTAAAGTTAAATTGAGGGTAATTTGATTTCACACACACACACCACACACACACACACACACACACACACTTCTGGTAGTAGGCATTCAGTTCTATTTTTCCTGAAATGCCCTTTTTTCTTCTCAATTTCTATCTGAAATCAGACCATACTTTCTTTACTCTACATTCAGCTTGTCCCTTCTCCTTGAGGTAGCTTCATTTTCTCTTACTCCTGAGCTAGATCTTCATCTTTAGAATTTCTCTGACATTCGTGGCCACTCTTTAGCACTAAGCATGGATTACTTTGTGAATTGTTTATTGTATGTATTTAGATATACACACAATCGGTCTCCCCTATGAATGAATCATGAAGGCATAAGTGCCATCTCATACATATATACCTCTTTGTATCCACAGAAATTCGAGTAGGACATTACGAATGCTAGAAACATAATGAACATTTGGTCTTACTGGTGTGGTGGTGATGAAATCTCAAGTCCATCACCATGTATTTGCACAAAGTCAGCTTCAGTTCATTTAAGAATTGTGGACATTTTTGAAGCCCGGGCTATATACCAATACATCTGTACCGGTTACTTCGCCGTTGTACAGTCTGATGGTGGGTGCCCAGATATCTAATTGTTCAGTATTTTTTTAAATCTCCCTGTACTGTTTATGGTACATTGTCTAATGCAAAAACCTCTATGAATTATTTTATATACTTATATTTAGTTCCCCTTGGAAAGAATTCAGAACAGCAACTTTCTTTCATTATCTGGTTTGGAAAAGAAATGTGTGATTTCTGATGAATTGTGTGCTATTTTCTGAGAATTTCTCCACTGACACATCTTTTGAACAGAAGAGATTTGTTCCCCACGTTCTTACTCATGAGCTTTCAATAGACTTCAGATGTGGAGAAGCATTGCCCTCCTCAAATACGATTTGCAACTGCATTTCATTCACTTTCTTCCCTTTCATGAAATTGAGATGGACGTCTGAGCCAACTTAAAAAAAAAAAAAGTAGATGGGAATTGCTTTTTTACTCGAATAATATTAGATTGTCCTACAAACTTATGCTTGATGCTGTAAGGCAAAATCACATACCTTGGATATTTTTTTTTTCTTTTTAAGTATAGTGAAAATTAAAACACAGTTGAGAGTAATATTGACTCAGAATAACGCAAATGTGGTCTATTTCAAAGTGAGGTAGCTATCTGGAAGAGATTTTCAACTTTGGATTATGTTGGTGCTAATGGTTAAACCTGCATACCTTGTCTTTGATGTTCTGTCTGGGCTTATGTGAAGTAATGGGATTAAAAATAAAGTGTACACCTTTCTTTTGATCTGAGTATCCAAAAGGAAAAAATATAAAAAAGCCTGTCTCCTGCTCTGATTTAGCAAATACCACTGCTCTAACAAAACTGATGTGATGCTGAGGTTCAGTTCACAGATTTGACAGGTAGCGTACACTAAAAGGTTTTCGTAGCCATTGTCCTTTCTCCTGAAGCAATGTCATTCCAGAGAGTGCTGTATAAATGTGGCTTTACACCATCTACAAAAATCAAGGCAAGTTCGATTACTTTTGAGCAGCCGGTCTCAAATAACTTGTTTCTCTGGTAACTGATAACAAAGTAGATAATTTAGGACTCCTGGTAAGTTAGCAAGAAAGTGACAATAAAAAGATGCTGGCATAAGGACTTTACCTTGCTGGCCTACTTTCAGAAAGAACCTGTTTATTACATATTTTCTAATGAGATTCTGCTCATCTTCTACTTGGTTGAACATACATATATTCACACACATACATATTGACACACTTCAAAGACTCTACTCAGTATAGAAATTAATCACTCCAAACTGTGGTCATTTCAAAAATGAATGAATAAGATGTTCAGATATTTCCCATGAGAGAAAATAAGAAGGGGTGGGGGAAACAAATACATTTTCAGGTGACCTAAAAGGCTTAGATCAGTTTGACTATTGTGCCTAGAAGCTCTTAACCCAAGTTAGGCATTGTAATGTCTTTATGAAACCCTTTGGTGTTTTGAATAGATCTTTTAGTGACAGGTGGCTTTTTTTGCAAACTGTCAGGCCATGCAACATTCACCAAAAGGAGGTGATAAGTTCAAGTGCTCTTTCCAGTACTAATGATCTTAGGAGGTATGATGCATCCATGATATCAGACCAAAACCAAAGTCTTCTCGTTCTTCCAAAGACCAGCTTCTCTTCCTCTTTCTGTCTCCGCTTCTGCAATCATTGTCTGTTCTTGTTTTGTTTTTCTTGTAAATGATGCCACTGTTTTCCGTTCATCCAGGTTTAAGCTCTCCCACGGTTAATATCATTTAAGCTCCTTAGCATGTCCTCCGCCCTGAAGGCCTTCCACAATCTCTTGTCTAATCTCACTTCTTTCTAGCCCCGTCCCCTCCTCAAACTGGACTGCCTTCTCTCCTGCGTCCTTTGTCTGATACTGATCCCGGTGCCTGGATGCAGCCTCGCCTTACTTTCTCTTTTCTCTCCACCCAGCAGACTTGCCTGGCCTCAACTATCATTCTACTGTTGAAAGTTTCCCTGCAAAAAACACCATCCAAAAGGCATCTCCTCTAGGAACTCTCACAGAGGGTCATTTGTGGTGTTCTTGCCACCTCAACAAAGGCCACACTCCAACACAGGGTATATCATGGGGCCTTCATAGATCTCTCCCCAGTCTCTTCTTTCTCAGCACTGTCATCCCACCTCCCCCCAGACACACTAATCCTGCCGTAGGGAACAAACTCCCAGACGGTCCTTCTCCCCCTTGCCTCCACCTCCCCATATTCCTTCATCTGCCTGAAATGCATCCTTCCTTCCCTCCAGGGGTCACTCTCATTTATATTCCAGAGCCCCTCAGAAGCCCCCTCTAAATTGGTTCCATGCTCCAGCATGCTCTGGACCTACTCGCGTCCTAGCCCTCATTGCACAACGCTAAAATTCTTCTCTTCACCTCTTTTATTTACTTCACTAGATTGTGAACTCCTTGCAGTCATGACCACATTTTGTTTATCACTGTATCCACAGAGCAGTGCCAAATATCAGACACTAATGAGATTTGCTGGTGGTAGGAACAGATATGGTGCTTAGAGTTCATCTTATATTACGGTAACTATTTTCTATTGGGATGTGAGTATCCTAATAGCTTGGGCGATGCTTTAAACAGCTTCATTCAGAAAGCATATTGTATACTATGTGTCTATCGCAGGTATTTACAGGGTATTTTTCTCTTGGAATTATTCAGATGAGCAAGCACTACTCTTCAAACTGTGCTCTCACAAAACTACAATTATTTCAGTACTGCTGTTATTTCAGAAAATATTTTGGGAAATCTCCTCCACTAATAGTTTAGAAACCACTCAGGAAAACCAGCTTTATTACTTATTGTGACCTGAGATATTACTCAACTTAGTCATCACAGTTAGTGGCTTTTGAACTCATAACTTCTGGTTATGAGTTAGGATGCCTCAACCCCCAGATTTAGTAATTCTGAGCATATTTATTATAATGGATTGTGAAATTCTCAAGAGCAGTGAGAGTATCTGGCATAGTCAATGAATGAATGATTGAGTGGAAGAAAAAAGTATGTGACCACCTCCAAAGACTGAAAATGTGCTCACGTGTTTCCAGTGACATCAACCTAATTGGCGTGCATTTTGGGAGAGAAAAGTTATTTCAGTGTATTTCTCTTAGCAAAATGAAAAATAATGATAAATCCGTCTCACTGTCTGAAAGTCATACCCTGCATTTTCTGTGTTGGTTAAGGAGCTTTGAGCTACTGACAGGTGTGCCAGTATTTGGGTTTGAGTTCTTCCCATCATCTGATAACTGAGTCCTTTCTTTGAAGTCTCCCTTTTCAGTCCCCCACCCTTGGGATTCTAGACTTTTACCTACTTAAGCTTCTTTCCTCATAAACTCTTATTTTGCTCCATCCCATCGTTCTTTCTGTTTCTCTTCTTTCATTCCAGTTATTGGATTTTCTGACACCTGACTATAAGATCCTCTTATCTTTATGGCCATGAACTTTTAGGGTCTTAGTGACATATGGCTCACTGGCATAGATGCTTTTAGTGTATACAGTAGACTAGAGGAGAGTATCCTTAAGAAACAACTTGGAGCCCTAGACCTCGAAGTAGAGCAAACAACAACAACAACAAAATTATAACGTTGTTGTTTTATTCTTTTAGAAAGTGGCATAAATGAACAACATCATTTATGTTGGAATAACATAGTGGAATAAATGAATAAATTCCATTATTTAGTGGACAGGTGGCTTTTTTTGCAAACTGTCAGGCCATGCAAGATTCACCAAAAGGAGGTGATAAGTTCAAGGCTCTTTCCAGTACTAATGATCTTAGGAGGTAGTGGAATAAATGGAATAAAGGAACAACATCATTTGTTGTTCCTTGCTAGTGGAATAAATGAACACCATCAACTGCAAATTAACTCACGCAGAAACAAGTGATAATGACGTAGAACAATCATGAAGGCACACTTTGTTTAGAACAGTAGTCATGAGGATTTGTTGTATCCTGAATGTGGTACAGTTATCATTGCTGCCTACACATACACATGCGCATTTGCACAGACAAGCGTGTAAAGTTGAAACTGAACACGGACGTTTTCTGCTCTGAACTTCAAGAAAAATTTAAAAGTATTCCAAAAGTCAACTTGTATTCCCTTCTTTTGTGGAATATTTAAAGAAAAAAAAAAAAGAAGTTCGTGGAAGCAAAGGGGACATATTTCTTAGATAAGCCTTTGCTACAGCTATTGAGAATACATACCCCCTATTTTTTCATTCTGAATGACATATATTTCTTCAAGCAGACTAGGTCCTTAGCAAGTCATCCATAGCTTTCCAGAAGTATACGAGTAGCTTCAGTGACATTTCATCAAATGTTTTCCAAAGTACAAGTGTCTAAGACTTAGGCCTATCGGGTCAACTTTAAAAATAATAATTGTAATAATAATAATAATACAACTGTCAGTTATAAAGAAGCTTAAGAAAGCCAAGGCCAGTGCCAATCAGTGTATTGGAAATGGATGTTACAGCACTCAGTGTTGCTCCCTTGCCTTTCTGGTGCCTATAAACCCCCATATAAAGATAGGAGTGACCCAGGCAGAAGTTGGGACAAGATTGTGGCTCTGTGTGATGATACCTAGGATGTGGTGGCATTATTATTCCCCAGGCCTGGAAGCAAATGGCATATTTGATTTGTGAATATTTCTCAGAAAATGCATTCTTACGACTTGTTTTTACTCTTTCAGGAAGGGGTATGAGGGTGGTGAGAGTAGAACACTCCCTAGCCCAGAAGCCTGGAGTCATGGTTCTAATCCCTTGACAGAATCAGAGGTCACATAGTTGTATCTTGGAATTAAATTTTCTGGAGTAGTATTCCTTAAAATGTGTTCTCTACATGTGGTTCCATGAAATGCTCCTTTTTTTAAAAAAGAAGGAAGGTAAAGGGGGCAGCTCTGCACACTTTATCTGCCTATAAGTATTCACAAAGCATATTTGTATTCAAGTGTGAAAAGCCCTGAAATAAATAAATCTGTCTAACTTTATTTAACTTAATATTTCTAAAACTTACTATTTAACCACAGATGATGATTTTTAACTCCTAGAGCATTTACTAAAATCCTGAGGAACTAGTATTTCCTAGAACAAACTTCTTTTTAGACCTTTGCCTCTCCACCTTAAAAATGAGGGAGTAAAATTAAATAATTTCTTTGGTTCCTCTCCAGTCTCAATGCTGTGGTTCTATAAAATTTCAGTTGTGTAGTCACCGAAGTCAAAAGTTACATGAACGGGGCAACTGGGTGGCTCAGTTATTAAGTGTCTACCTTCGGCTCATGTCATGATCTTAGGTCCTGGGATTGAACCCCGCATTGGGCTCCCTGCTTAGCAGGGAGTCTGCTTCTCCCTCTCCATCTGCCCCTGCTTATGTTCCTTCTCTCGCTGTCTCTCTCTCATTCAAATAAATAAATAAAATCTTGAAAAAAAAGAAAAAAAAGAAAGTTACATAAATGCCAGGAAGAAGGATGATTTTTCACACTAAGTAAAAACAAATATTCTTTTACATGTTGTATTTACTATCGTGTAAGTGGTCTCTTTCCCACCATCTTAGGCTCCTTCATACTCTTTTTAAAAATAATACAAAATCCACAACCATTCCTTATTTTTAATTTAATTTAAATTGAGTTTTAAAATCCATGTTAAATTTCCTATATAGTCTCAGGTTAAAACTTTTGCGTGGTAAGTCCACAGGAAAAAAATAGGAATCATTTTTCAAGTCTTTATGAAAGTCTATATTTTTCAATTGCTGTTGAAATTGCTGTTGTTGTCCCCTACACTATAAGTTCCTCAGAGAGCATGAACAGTATTTTCTTAATTATTTTTGAATGTTCCATCGCACACGATATTGGGTGCTCTGCAGTTGCTTCTTATTTTTGTAAAAGTACCCAAGAATGGCTGAATTGCGTAAAGGGAAACTACAACACTTTATCTCATGTTTTTAAATGTTCTACGGGTATAGAGACAGTTGTATTTTTGTTTTTAAACTATTGGAGAGGCAAAACATTTGTAGAACTAATACCTACTTGCGGAGTGTCATGCTTTCTGTCTCTCTGGGATGGGCTACGTTGCTCTGTCTCTGCGTCACTGTAACTGTTGTCATAGCTGTGTCTCCAGAACTATGGGGAGTAACTCTTAGACTCTGAATTTACCCAGGCACAAAATCTTTTAAGGACATTTTCCAAACTGTTTGCTATCTATCTCTCTCCCTCTCCACTCCTCAGTTTATATGTATATATCAAATGCAAAATGTTTCAAAGTATAGGGGAGAAGCTCCTATCACAGTATAATCATTCTTGATTATGGAGTTTATATGATGTTCACAACAATGGATGATTATGAATAAATATTTTTTACTGAGGGAAGAAGCAGGTGAGTTTACGAAAATACATTTCTTGAGCACTTGCCTTATGTCAGGCATAGCCATTATAATTTAATTCACAAAAGAGAAGGCATCATCAACCTTCTTGTGTTAAAGAAACTGAGGCTCAGAGAGACTGATTTTTTTTTTTTTAAACCAAGGTCACGCAGTGAGTGGCAGAGTTGAGATGTAAGCCAAGGGCTTCTAATTTCAAGTCCATACTCTTTCTGAAATGGAAGCAGTGGCATATTTTTCTTCTAAAATCATCTAGCAGTTGAAGCGTTATGTTACAGAAAGGCTTTTAATAAGAGCTAAACCACTGAGTCGTTCTAAGGAGATTTCTATATCCATTCTATCAAAATGCCAAAATTCCAGAATCCTTCTCTCTTTTTACCCGAATGCATTACATATGTCTAAAAAAGTTTGATAATAAAGTAGAAAATTATTTTCCTTAGTCATTGATGAGTGTTAGATTACATTCTGAGCCAGTTATCTGAAACATGTGTCTGTGGAGTATTGTATGTAAAATTTCAGAAGGATTGTTTTCCAAAGTTTAAAACAGAACAGAGAGGCCCGGGGCATTTGTTTGTTTTCTGTCCCTGCCCCCGCAACCCAAAGCATCTCCTTCTGACTGGTGTGACAGGGGTGCCACCACATCCAGACCCCCTGCTTTGGGTGCACACTCCCTCCTGGGCCTGGAGACAAGCTGGCCCTGAGTGAAGGGTGAGGGGACACCCACACACAGAGAATGCCCATGCCATCCATCTTCCAGTTGCTCCTGAAGGACAGCTTCTTATGGGTAGATGGTAAATATTTTCTACTCATTTTTTTGCAAAAAAATGTTGAAGTGAAATTAATATAACATAAAATATATCCATTTTCAAGCAAACAGTTCATTGGCAGTTAGGCTGTTCACAAATGCGCTACCACCACTTCTGTCTGGTTCCAGGACATTTCTATCACCAAAGAAAAACTCCTTCCCTGTTAAGCAAGTTCTCCCCCTACCTCCCCCGCCCCAGCCCTGGTAACCACCAGTCTGTGTTCTGTCTCTATGGACTGATCTCTTCCTATAGAAGAAATCGAACCATATGTGACTTTTGTGCCCATCTTCTTTCCTTTAGCATAATGTTTTCAGAATTCATCCATCTGTCATCGTGTATCAGGACGTCGTTCCTTTTTATGACCAAATAATATTTCCTAGTATGTCTGTGCTACCATTTATTTACTCACTTGTTCACTGATGGGCATTTGGGCTGTTTCGGCTTCGAGGCTATTTTTTGAACAATATATGCACCTGTAATTACCCCTAGAAAGCTTGTTGCAAAAGCCATTCAAATGGGCAACTTACAGTTCCAGAGGGAGCACCATAGAACCGAATCTGAGGTTAACCTGCCACTAAGGTGCTTTTTGATACAGGACTCGCTGAAATGTGTTGTTATCCTACTTTGATAAACGATATACAGTGTGTGTGGGTTACATGTGCGATGCCAAAGAAAACTAGCTTTTAGATATAAAATGTAATTATTTATGATGTTTTTGTTTGTGTTCAGTACTGAACTTAAGAGAATTATACAATGCTTATTTGGATAACTTAGGTTAGAGACACAAAAAAATAAGTTCTCCCCAAAGCTCTAGTAACCAAAAGCGTTAAGTATACTCTTCTGTCAATTAATAAAGAGAAGCTATTGAAAACATTAAATTATCTGGCATGGCTACATATATAATAATTATGCAGCCAAGGCTTTTCCTTTTGAAACAATTTATACATTACATAAACCTAAGTTTCTCATCCAAGTATCATTTCAAGAGAGGCAAGTTTAAATAATGGAGGCAATGGGGAAACATAATATTACGATAATGTTCTTTGGTGCGGTTTGGAGGGTTTTAGGAAACATTTGGAACTATTTTTCTCATAAAGTCACTTAACTATTGAAGTGTTATGATAGCATTTCCCTCTGCGTTGTATACAATACAAAAGGAGTCCAGTTAAAGGAGACAGCAATTCTAAATATTCTGATTAGAGGGATTTCCACTAACCAGGAAATTACATGCTCTGGTATCCTGGTAATAGCTTAATACAAAGATGCAGCAAAATAAGGAATGGTCAGGTGTTTTAGGGGAGTCCCCTTTCTTTCACATGCCCATTTCTTTGCAGCTTCATTTAGCAAACCTACATTAAACTTTCTGGAATGGATGGAAAAAGACCTGAATCTTCAGAGTAGATATTCTCTAACTAAATTGATTTGATATTTTATTTTTTTGAGGAATATTTCTAACTGGATTATAAGCTGATGCTTCTCTCAAAACTGTCGTGATGAAGAGAATGTTTAAACTTTTCTTACACCATTATTATTGGCCTCTTTGAAACTCGACAGATACGTGCCTCAAAGGTTCTAAACATCTGTCAAGTGTTAACTTAAATTAAGTTCCCTTGTGAATTGATAACCACTATGTTCTTTGCATTTGACATATAGATACTCACTGGTGATTGTTTCTTATTATAAAATAACTATAGCCTTTTTATAAATTTAAATTGTAACAGTGATCAAAATGTAATGCGTTCTCAAGGTATATAATCTGTTGAATAAGGAAATGAAAGCTGTTTCGTGGGTGCTTTTAAGAAGTACAGAATATTTTTGTTATATTGGAGCTTAAAAACCATTTCTGTTGAGGGTTGCCGTGCTATCTGTTATTACGGATGACTAGAGGGTATGGCCAAGCTATACATCAGAATGAATAAATTTCCTTGTCAGTGACCGTTGGGAAAGTACTTGAGAGACCAACCTCAAGAAAAGGGAATTTGTTTCAGGCTGTCACTGAAGTGGTCATTTCCCACCCCCCTCCCCTTCAAACAAAAATGAAACAGAACAAAACAAAACAGAGGCTCAGGCACCAGGTAATTTAAAGGACAAAGAGGAACCGGAGACCAGCATTGCCTTTAATTGAACGCCCCTTCATAAGGAAGCCTGGTGCTTTTGGTAGGGTAGAATGAGGATCCTCAGCGACTTCAATTAAACTAAGAGGATATGTTTTCATTTCCAAGTAGAATTTTCTGAGGAAATAAACTGGAGATGGGATCCATAGCCCCAACCAGCATCTCCCATTGTGTTGCAACCTTAGCTGAAAAAGGATGGCCTTAGACAGGGACCACTAACTCCCAAAAGCAACTGAAAACAGATGGTTAACTGTTTCAGTGCCAGGGGCCACACTACACAAGTGAGCAGGATAGAATCATCCCTGCAGTTTAGAGACTGGCACACGAGGCAGTCAAATCATAACACAATGGGAGGGGCCTGGGCAGTGTTGTGTGTGCAAGTGGGTGAAACACCCAACCTTGCCAGGGCGCGACCATCTGAATCCTGGAAGCCGGACTTGCATTGTTGTGTCCAGGCCTCTGTTCTAAATTAGGGAGAGATTAAAAACATAATCCTAGAATCTTTCATTGGCGGGTATCTTTGTGGTCCTCATATCCTAGAGGACAGCTCCTGTTGCTCATAGGTTTTACCTTAGAAAGATCCAAAATGAGATTTCCTCGGTATATCCATTCACCCCAGTGCTACCCTCTGAACAGAGAACAAGCAGCAGAAAACAGGCAGACTCCACTCCCCGATAGTGTGAGAACCCCAGTTATATGAAGATCTGCTCTTCCCAGCTTTGTTCTGCATGTCCTTGGTTGCACTCAGACCCCACTTCCCACATCATCTTTTCCAAGGGATTATACCTATCTGTTCTCAGATTTGTGAAATGTTTCTCCAACCTAAACATAACCAAATTCTATTTACTCCCCATATTTTTCTTCTGTTGCTAAGGGTTTCATGATGCTAAGTGAATGCTTTCTTTCAAGTTCCTGATCATTTCCACATCCCCAACTCATCCTTCCATCTCTAATTGTCTGATTTAAGTCCAGAAAAGTAGTTTCCCTACTTGCTTCATCTGCCTTTTTAGAGCTTAAACTCTTAGCCAAGTGAGTCAAGAATTTATCCAATACTGTGTTTTTGCCAAGCAAGCCTTCCAGATGGTGTCCTCATGGTTGAAGGCCCCCACCGCTGCTTTATGTTACTTCTGTGCCTGTTTTGTAGTCTCTGTTACCAAACCATGCCCTCTACCTGGCCTGGTAGTCTGGGGTACACTTCCAAGAAGAAATAAGTATGTATATAGATATATATCACCACCATTTTTTCTCTTTTCTCCAAAGTGCTTTCACCCTTGGGTTTATAACCTACCAGACAGATATTATGATCTTTGTAATATACATGGCTCTCTACTTTGAGCAAATCTTTTTCTTTTGGATGATTTTTTTTTTCCTTTTGGCCAGGGTTTATTCTTAATAATAACCCTAATATTGAAAAGCTAGTATTTATTCAGTGGTGACTAGGTGCCACATTCTGTACTAGGTTATTAATATCTAAGACTTCATTTGATGCAAACTATACTAATAGTAATTCTTATAATGTAGATATCATCCTCTCCATTTCACCTGTGAGGACACCGAGGCTTGGGAAAGTAAAGTCACTTGCTTGCCCAAGGGTATACCATCGTAAGTGATAAGCTCAGAATTTGAACCCAGAATCCTAATACTTTAACTCTTGAATTCTTTTTTTGAAAAGCAATGGTGTGACTATTTATTATGTCTCAGAGGCAAGGAGAGGAAAAACCTCAGCAGGCTGAAGGTGGGGGAAATTCTAGAGTCCTGTGTAAAAGATAAGAAGGTCTCTGCTGGGCCCATTACAGAATGAGTGCAGATCCTCAATAGATCATTCCTTTTGTTTCTCCCCTGGGCTTCTTGAGCTTCTCAGAGCTCTTCAGAATGATGTCATGTAACACAGCATTGCGGATCTCCATGACCAACCACTGGATATCCTAGCACTCTTCCTTGTCCAGAGATTGTACACCAGCTGCCAGTAGTCACCCACATGGGGCTGCTTGGCTCACAACATCGTCCCACTGAGAGAAATACTTGGAGGTTTGAATGTGGAAGCCTTCCAGCCTGTTGTGAAGGTTGGCATCAGTTGGAACACCTTCTCTTGGGTTGCCACTCCAAAATTGTTTGCGTCTTCGATCTGAGGTTTCTATAGCTGCAACCAGGTAGTGACCAGGTTGAGTTGCTCAATGAGATCCTTGATCTCGGGCTTTAGACACCAAAGGAGGACCACAGTCTTCTCACTGCAGTTCACTGGGCACACAGGAGACCTTTGTCTTTTTCTTCCCCTTTCTTCTTTTCATCTTTGTTTTCTTTCTTATGCTGTTCTACTGCTCCTCCTTCCCTTTCTCCTTGACTGGTTCAGGCACTGGGATGTCCAGCTGGACCTTCAGATTGCTCAGGTTGGCTTCATTGAGAGCTGACTCCTTTAAAAATGCATCTAACTCAGGGGCCAGTGGGGTGGCTCAGTCAGTTAAGTGTCTGGCTCTTGATTTTGACTCAGGTAATGATCTCAGGGTCCTGAGAGTCCTGGAACCCCATGTCAGGCTCCACAAGAAGCTTGAGATTCTCTGTCCTCCCCCCCCCCCGCCATGTTCTCCCCACCACCACCAGCACCAGGGTGGGGGGGGGGGGAGGCATCCAACTCAGAAATCTTCTTGGGGAAGTAGCTCCCCAGCATGTTCTCTGTGTAAATGCATAGGTCTTCATGGAACACATTCACTTTGGTTGGACTTTAGGCTGGACCTTGAGTGTGGCCATGGCCAGATTGGGAGCCTAGCACCCTGTGAGAAACAGAATGGGCATGGAGACAGGGAAGCAAAAGCAGTGCTCACCACATGCATGGCCTTCCTGGGTAGCAGGACATCAGCACTTACATTCCTAATCAGTACCTGCTTCCCTTCCCCTGTTCCCTTGTAGTACCTTAGAAGTGAATCTTACCTGTTAAGAGCATGTCTTCTTGCATAAAAATTCCAAGTTAAATCGATCTTGTTCAACCTTGTATGTTAGTATACAGACCTGTTAGTCTCAAAATTTTCATCCTCATTGATTTCCCTTTATTTTCCCTTGGCATTTTTACTACTTGCTCCTTTGTTTTATTCTGCATGGTTTCAGGTTTTATGAGTTGTGTCTGAGGATTTTTATCCCTCTCTTCCTTCCAAAATTTAGCTTAGAGGTTTCTTAACAATACTGGCAAATTAGGGATATACTTTCCTAGCTTCATAAAGAACACTTTTCTAATGTCTTCTTTCCTTTGTTGGAGTTTATAGAACCAACTCTTAGCACTGTCCATGTAGCTACGTGTTTGCTCCATATATCCTTCTTTTTTTGCTTGTACAGTTCTAACCTTCCCCTTAAAAAAGAGATAAACACCATCCATCCATACCTCCCCCGCCCCGCCCCCGCAACTCTACCCTCCTCCCCAAGTTCCTAGTTTTCTTCCTAGATGGCAGGTACAGTAGTTCTCTGTTCTGGTGGCGCTTACGAATCACCTGGTATAAACAAATACCAGTGCCCAGGGGCTAGCCTAAATCAATTGAATCAGAGTTGTTGGGGATGGGCCCTAGACATCATTAGTATTTTTAAAACTCCCCAGGTGCTTTAAAACTTCTGATTTGCATCCTCATTAAGACTCACAGCGTTATGAACTTTGTCTGGCAGTAACATTCATTCCCACTGGAATGAACAGAAGTGGGTACATTTTATGAATCTTGGCAGACTTCATCTCCTACGAAGATTCATGCTGTAGGAAGACAACATGCCTCTTACTTAGCTTGGCTACAGCTTTGTTCACAAGCATGAACAAGTTCCATGAGGATTCTCTTCTGCCTGCAATTAGTAATAGCACTGTGCCTACCTCCTAAGGTTTGAGAATACTCCTAGAGCTTTGTGGTGTATCTGCAATCAGCCTCCATGGAGAGCCCAGCACCTTTGGTGTACTTCCAAGAGCACACTTTTCTTCCCTGTCTCTCTTGGCGTATAGTCTTTTGCTGACTCTTCTCTTGTCATTTATTTTTCTCTCCTTTCTTAACATCTTTTTCTTTCGGATTCCCTTCTAAGATCTTTTTATGGTTCTGTTATAATCTAGGTCGGAGAGATGTCCTAAAGTCTATTCATCTTCTCTAGCAGGAAACAAATGAACATTTAGAGTAGACTCAACCAAGGCAGGAACACAAACAAAAATACTGTTTGTAAGGTGTGATTCCAACCTTCTAGAGCTGACTTTTAGTTCTGAAGGGAAAATGAAGTTACATAAAAGCAGCAGAGCATATGTAGTCATCATCATTCTAGAGTCTCAGAGAAAGCATCTTGAGGAAGGTAGATCTTGAACTGAACCTTTCAAGATAAGAGTAGAGAGGGTACCTCAGTTTGACTGAAAAACATTAGTAAAGGTATGGTGGTGGAATTCAATACAGATTATATGAAGGAGAATTTGTCCCAAGGAGAATGTGGGATCTGGAGAAGAAAATTACATGGAGTGGGCCTGAATTAGGAGAGAAAGGTAGTTAGCAGGATGGTAAATTTGATGATTTCACCCTGCTTCCCTATTCACAACAATTGCTAGACTCTAAAATGTAGAGGTCAAGCACCACATCTTCAGTGTGGTGATGTACATGCTTAGCATAGGTACTATGTGGGGAGGTACATGCTTAGCATAGTACCTAATAAAGAGCAGTTATATAAAATATATTTAGGAATGAAGAAAATCCTCAACCCTAGGAGAGTGTTATAAACCCCTTTAGAAGTTAGGTGAGCTTAAGAGACTCTAGTCTTTAGAAAAATGCCAGTATATATCACACATGCACACAATTATCCATATAATTACAATGGCTTCAAGGATTCCCTGAAGACCATTCAGGGTCTCCAGGTTAATAATTGGTGACTTGGAGAAGTGTGACACACAATTTATGTCTTGAATATTATTCAGACTCTCATGATTTAAGCTTACAGAGAACTGTTAGATAAAATTTTTCTAGTCGTAGAAAAGTTTTTTTAAAAAAGGCATTATGGGTAGATTTTATTGTGAAAGATGCTATTTTATTAGATAAATAAATATTATTTATTTATTTATTTATAGAGAATATATATTATATATATATTAATATAAACCTACTTTAGACAGCTTTTTCAACCAACTCATTCCCATAATTCTAACTGGTTTTGAAAAACAAATTAATGCATTACTATTTTTTACAGAGAACATTCTTTAATAAAATCATACTGTTACCCCACAATAACATTGAGTTGCTTTTGTAGTTTACCTGTGTGACCATACGCAGTTAAAAAACAATGAAAAGAATCGCAACAAATTGTGCCAAAAGAGATGAGGTTCCAACAACTGTATTTTACTTTCTATGACACATGGCAAGAATACCCTTTACTTAAACATGCGTGCTAACACAATAGGCACTTACTATCTGACTACCCTTTGAAAACTATTCAGTTCTTGACTACAAGCAATTACTAGATACTTGACAGAGAAGAAGTTGAAGAGGGGAAAACATTCTTAAGAATGAAGATTTTGATATTGCTGTCTAGGTATGAGATTCTTTCCTGTTCATTACCTCACTCTTTCTGAATTTGCTACCATGTTTATTATTGGCCCATCCTCAAATCTCTGCATCTCACATCCAACTTGAAACATATTTCTCCAACAGCTTTTTTCTTATATATTCATGGTTTTCTATAAGTGCCTTATGCAGCCGCACTTCAAAAATAATAGAAGAGAAGATATGACAAGGGATGGCGGTTTGTTGTCGTCATCATAGTTTTCCATCCTCATTACTCCAGTATCTGGGAAGTTTTTAGACCAGTAATACCACTGATAGCCACCAGGGCAAGGTGAAGGATTCAGTGGCATCTGTTTAGAGCAGAAATAAATATAAGAGAATATCTGAATCCTTCAACTAGTTCTGGAACTTTTCTAGGAGACTCTCTCCAATTATGGCACCCAAGCCATCAGCAACCAGCTTATCTAGTCTAAGCAAGTGTGTTTTCTTCTAAAGCAATTGGCCTTGGGATGAAATGGATTTACTGATGTGTAGTCTCTGATCTCCATCAGTTATACACATACCATTTTAACTAATTTTTTAAATAACTCTAAGAAGTAGTTCCCATTAATAAGTGAAAAACCAATGGCTCAACTAGGTTATCTTGTTGGCCTAACGCTACTTACCTGTTAGGTGATAACTCTGAAATTTGAGTCCAAGGCAATTTGCTTCTTTTTTTTTTTTCTTTTTTAAACATATGTATGTATTTTTTTATTAACATATAATGTATAATTAGCCCCAGGGGTACAGGTCTGTGAATCATGAGGCTTACACACTTCACAGCACTCACCATAGCACATACCCTCCCCAATGTCCATAACCCCACCACCCTCTCCCTACCCCTCTCCCCCCAGCAACCCTCAGTTTGTTTTGTGAGATTAAGAATCTTTTATGGTTTGTCTCCCTCCTGATCCCATCTTGTTTCATTTTTTCCTAAAGGTGCCTTGCCACACTCCCCCTTCTAATGTAGATTTTTACTCACATACCCTACCTTCCTTCTCATTCCTATTTCTAGGACATATGTGACACTTCAGTGAGAGCAAAATTTAATTGGCATTGTTACCAACCTCTCTGGAGTTGTGAACAAAATACAGATAAAACAAGATGGAAGGTTTTGCACATAAGTGTCTTTGCCATTAACACTAGCAGCTTCTTTAATCCTAGCAGGCAGAAGTGATCAAGTGTATCTCTTTCAAAGAGTACATGCGTATTGTTTTCCAATAAAAGAATAACATATATTTGTTAGCAGATGACCTAAACTGATCCATTCTTTAATGAACCAGGGAAGTTGGATTCTTTTGCTAATCCGTGAATGAATGGTCTTGTCAACATGATCCCAGGAGATTGGGAGTGACCTTGTGTTCTCTGTGGATGTGGCTTTGGGTCAAGGAGTGTGAGGCCAATGGGAAGTGGCCTCATTTGACCTTTGAGAGCTTCATGTGATTATACCTTTAAAATCTCCCATGGCAAAAATGTTTTTTACCCATTTACCATGTAGATTGGGAGTTTGTTATTTATTAAATCTTGTGAAAATAAAATCTGAATTTAAAAATAAGTGCATGCTTACTATAGCTGTTTAGGTTCACTTTCTCTAGCACTCACCTTCATTTCTGTAAAACTGAAACTTTATTAAGCAACTGCTTGTGCCAAGCACGACGCTGAACAGTTTCCTGTAAATTATATTTTACCCTCTCAGTGGTCCTCTGGCCTTTTTAAAAAGGATCATGCCAATAATCGGGAAGAGCAGTGTGGTTTTTGTTATAATGACAGTGATTTCTTCATATTCAGATAGGTTTTTAAATGTTACACTTATGACTTTTGTTATCTTTCCTTCCAAGAAAGGATAAATGCTATTTATGAGAAGCTCAGTTTAATAATATCAGATGAGCAGAATTCTATTTTTTTTTTTTTATGGTAGTCTGAACATGGAAGGCCCTTACTCTAAGACAGTTCAACACAAGAACAGGTCCAAAGAGTATTTTGTGCATCTTAAAATTTAAATTTACATTTAGCCAATCAGAACTCAAAGCTCATATCAGTGTTGATCATACAAAGGGAGATGTTTCTAATTAACTAACTTTAAAGCCCTATCTTAATCACTTAGAGCATTCTTGTGCACATCTGTGCTGCAGGAGTGACTGGATTACCTCCATGGGGTGTGTGCGTGTGTGTGTGTGTGTGTGTTGGGGTGTGCATGTGTGTTTAAAGCAATGCTCTAACTCTATCCAAATGCAATTCAGCACTGCTTTAAAGTTTAGAAGCAAATGTGTACTTAGTAACATAGTTTTAAAAGCTGACCCCCCCACCCCCCGCCAACACCTTATATGTTCTTCTCTTGTAAATTGGGCTTGTTTGTGGAGGGCAGCTGTTTCAAAAACTGTGACACGTACATCCCAGAACGTCTTCCCTCTTACTTCGATCTAACCTAAATGAGCACCAGAGCCAGGGCCTCTCATGTGGTTTTGCTTCATCTGACAATGACATCAGTATCTTTCCATTTGCCTTATTTTCATACAATGATGCCCGGAATGAGCGGCAATGCCAGGAAAGGAAACTGAGTCCTAGGAATAATTTTTGGTTAGAGTAAATGAAGTGATATGATAAACAAGTCAAATCTGATGTGACAACATGGCACAAAGCTGTGACACAAAACGTTTGATTCTCTTCCTGTGGATGTTTTCTAAGGCTTTTATTATGCCTTTCTCATGTCTTGTGTGTATATATACTGATCAGTGGAAACATAATTCGTGTGCAGATATTTATTTCAATCAATGAATGACCAGATGGTTCTTGCCTATGTTGGAAGAGAATCATTTTCCCTATTCAGTAACGGAGGGACATTCTTTGTAACAAACTAAATAGAATGACCAGCTCTAGCCCAAGTGAGAAGCATGCAGCTGCCTTTCTCGACTTTGTACAGTTGGCAGAGGCTCCTCCATGCCTCTATTCTTATTTTTTTAATTGAAATAGTTTGTGTATTTTCCCCACTGAAGTACCACATGCTCATTGTAGAAAACTATGGCGGTACTGACAAAAACAAAGAGAAAGAACGCTTATAAATTGATTTTTACTACCCATAACTAGACACTTGGAGATTTAATGATGACAATGAAGATACAGAACTGATGTTTATTTGAGTTTACTCTTTGCTGAACACCGTGCTAAGTGCTGCACATAAACTAATTTAATTCTCCCTGCAACCCACTGATGTAGGTAATAGTATTGACCCCGCCCCTTTAGAGCTGAGAACACTGGAGCTCAGAGATGTGAAACAAATCCCCTGAATCACACAGCTAACCCATCGATTGCCAAGAGTTAACTGTGTTTGCACTTTAGCATGTTGCCCTTCAGTTGTATTTATGAAGTTTTCAAAATGTTAGAACATTTCATTTTTACACAGACAAACCTGTTTTTTACTTTCGTGGCTTCTACCTTCAGAGTCTGGTTTTAAAAGGCCTTTCCCAGGCCTAGATTCTAACAGAAGAGGGAGAAGAAAAAAAAAAAAAAAGAGAGAAGAAAAGAAAAGAAATGCCACCAGTACCAGAAGAAAATAATCACAAGCCGGAAAGCCAAGGTGTCTGCCAAAGCTATCACCAATAGGAAGAGAAAGGAGAGCTGAGATGTGTCTGAAGGCAGTGGCAAAGGGAGGAAACAATAGTCCCTTCTTATTTCCATCGAGTGCAGTCTGTTCAATAAACCAGTTACATGCACTTCCTTTCTTGCCTTCTGTCCTCCCCTTTAAGCTTCTGTAGCAGGCCGTGCTGTAAGAAGAAGAACTGGAAGAAAAGAGAAGAGGGCTTGTTACATAGCTGGTGCTGTTTGGGAGACTCTCTCTCATGGGTGTCAAGTGCCTTCTGTCAGCAATAGTCAAATGCTGGCTCTTTTGTGTGGTGCAGAGGTATGTTCTTCTGAGACATTCCTGGGAAGACCTTGCACACACACACAGGTATTCCCTAGCATGGGTGAAACCCTCTCTCGGGAACCTCTTATAACTTTCTTCTCTCAGATCCTGACACGAGAGTATGCTCCTTGCCCTGAAGTCAACCTTCTTGAACATGTCCTTTCGATATGGTGTATGCATAATTCCCCTTCACTAGGAACGTGGGGTGGGAGTGGGAGTGAATTAAGTATCCTTTCCCTTTCAAATGGAAAAAATGGCGCTTCTTCCCTCTGCCATCTGCTCTCTCTCGTTGCCCTGCCATTTGGATAACTTCAGTCAGCCTCTTGCCTTCAGAATCCTGAAGTCAGGGCTATCGTCAGGATCTATCCCCCATATTTTAGGGGGGCATGCATTAGGTCCTCCCCAGAACAGTTCTGAGCTCTGTTCTAGGAGCAGGAGGAAGAAGCAAGATTTTGAGTGTCAGCAGCTTGGAAGTCATCCAGTTTGAGGAAAGAGATGCCAGCCTCCCCTTCTGGCGAACATCCCAGATCTCTACAAGAGCTTCTCAGGGAGCCCATCTACACCAGTGGATGCCCTCCTTAGTCTTAGGTTGTTAGTGATGAGTAAGAGTCATGCGGCCCATATTTCCACCTTTAGCAAGCCCTGCAGAGGTGTATCTTGCACTTCTTTTTGGCATTTGGCATTTGGAGGTCTTAATCCTCAGGGTGAGGATCTCAGCTGATGTGCCAAGAATAGGACAAGCCCCATGTCACACCATAGGATATAGAGTCATTTTGTGTTGTGAACATATCACATGATAAAAAGTTTTTAATTTTTTCCAAAATGGATCGTTAGTTATCACAGATACTTTCTCATTAATGTATTACTTTCTTAATAAAGACCAAAGCCATCAATAAATTGATACTCATTTCTTTTAGAGGTATAATCCCATTACGATATGATAAAAAATTATATCAGAGGAATTCTCTGTATTTCAAAGCCATTTCCATGCCGCAGTGTGTAGTCCTTCAAAGCAGTATTTTGTTGATCTTGGTGACAACAAATTCAATATATCTAATAATACTGCATAGCAGGTCTTCGTTCTCTTTCCTGTTGATGTGACAGTCACTCTTTAATGAAACCTTATTTTGTATACTATTTGCATTGTAGAGCAGGAATGAAGAACTCAGTTTGTTTAAGCAGTAGCTGATCTGTTTATACTTTTTATATTCTTCCATCAAGAAATAATTACCCTTCAACCAACCTTACCTCTTCCGACTTCACATATGCAAACCACCTAAATAAAACATACTCAAACACCCAAACCACACATCAGTATACAAAAACAGTCAGGACCCAGAAAAGCATAAAATCGTGTATGCATAACCCTTGCCACTTCCTTCTACCAAGGCAGTCATTCATTCAGCAAGCACGTATTGAACGCCTATTGTGAGCCAGTAGAGTTGATTTCGCTCATTTATTTGCTACAAGGAGTGAAGAATAAGATTTGTTTTAACTCCAGTCCTATAAAATCAAAATGTTATTTCTGGCCTAACGAGGATAATATCATAGTAAGACTTTAGTATCTATTGGTTTGTTGTCTGTAATTCTCTGCTGGAGTACATGAACTGCACATGGATTGGTTTTAAATGGCTTTCAGCAGATGGCTGCAGGGCCCTCTGGACTTTGCTGTCTCTACTCCTAAACTTACATTCAGTTCTAGAATAATCTGGTGTTTGACACCAGAGAACTTGGTTCTGCTATGGCACATTTTTATTGAAATGGTATCTGTGTATAAATTAGGGCACAGAGTGACAGTTCAGGTGGTATGTGCTATATTTTAACACGGCCCATCCTAACAAGATGCAGGTCCTCAATACAGCTAAATTATGGAATAAGGACATTTTTTAAGATGACAAGAATATTTTTGTTTGTTTTATATGAGTACTCCATCAAATACTTTTACGAGGACATTTATTAACATTTATGGTTAGAAGTATACAATTTCCCCTTATATGTAATTTAGTATTAAAAGAGATGTTTGCATATCTTTTTGTTTATGACCCACAAAAATACAAACTGTGAATATATATAATTCTTTACTGAAAACATTTACCCATATTCATGAACCCGCTATTCAAGAGAAGGCTATTTCAAGATACAAAGTAGCCTTCTTGCTTTTTAATAATGTTGAACCTCAAAATAATGTTAAGTATATCCTGAAGGATGACCATGGAGGGTTGTGGTCTTTAAACAACCAACATTACTATCTCTTTAAAAATCTTGGAAGAGGAAGGGGTGCCTGGGTGGCTTAGATGGACTCTTGATTTCAGCTCAGTTCATGATCTCGGGGTTGTGAGATCGAGCCCCATGTCAGACTCTTCGCTAGGCCTGGAGACTGCTTCAGATTCTCTCTCTCTTTCTCTGCCCATCCCCTCCCCCTTTAAAAAAAAAAAAAAAAAAAAAAGCTTGGAGGAGAGAAATTCAACCATATGTTAAAATGTCTGGTTTTTCTTATAACAGCAGAGATTTCAGTTTGAGTGGGCACTCCATAAATATCTGCTGATTGCCTTACAGTAAATGTCTTAGAATTTAGAAAACTGATTAATTTTTAGGGAAGGATAAAACTTAGGTACCAAGCTCTCTCTATTGCCTCACTTTGGTGAATCTGTAATTCTTTCTAAGCATAGTAATCAATACCCACCTCTCCTTAGAACCTTTTCTGCTGTTTCCTATCCAATATCTATTATAGTTTAGCAAGTCAGAAACTGGCTCTAACAATTTACTGTGGGATTAAGCCCTTAAGAACTTCAAATATTAAAACTTCTGGATAGAAAAAAAAAATTGTAAGGGGCGCCTGGGTGGGTCAGTGGGTTAAAACCTCTGCCTTTGGCTCAGGTCATGGTCTCAGGGTCCTGGGATTGAGCCCGGCATTGGGCTCTCTGCTCAGCAGGGAGCCTACTTCCCCCCAACCCCCACAACCTCTCTCTGCCTGCTTATGATCTTTGTCAAATAAATAAAATAAAATCTTTTTTTTAAAGTAGGGTTTTAAAACAATTAGTAACATAAAAATAAATTTGTAACATGAGAAATAAAAGATATTATGAAAATTAGTACATATTTTAAAAGGACTATGTAGAATTTTAATATATTCATTAAAATAAATTCAGTGGAGATGTTAAGTATTGGATGTGTATGAAGGGAGAATTAGTAACCTAGAAGCTAGATCTTAAAGAAATAAAAGGATAACAATCCAACACATATCTAATAGGACTTCCAGAAGGAAAAATGAGAGAAAATGTTAGACGCAATAATTAAAGAGATTTGGGCAAGCAATTTCGAGAGATTTTTAAAATCATGAATTCTCAAGGTAATACCTATATTTAGTTTCAGAAGTCAGAGAGTAAAAAGTCTAAAATACAAAGCAAAATCCCTTTCCCCAGTCCTTCTCACCCCTAAGTTCTCCCACCCACAGAGGCTACCACTAACAAAATGTTTAGTTTTTTCTTGTCTTGTTATTTCTTAATTGTTAAAATAGATATTATCTACTTACTTCCTACCAGTAGAAATGATTTAGTTAGCTCTCTTACAATCTGAGTGTGCAGGGGCACACACACATACACACACACTTTCCCTTACTCTATCTTTCCAATATGGTTATATCTCAACTTTTGGTTGATTAGATATTCTGTGTTTATAGCATTATTGCCATGTAAAAACGTGCTCCCTGCTGAGCATCTTTGTATTCTGTGACTAGGTTTTCTTCCTTGAACAATTCTTCACTTTTTCCTGAAGCTAATTATTGCTTTGGCTTTATCTGCCTGGTGTCTGTCACTATCCCAAATGCATTCCCAAGCTCTGCTGCTATTACTGAGTTACCTTCTTGATATGACCAGTCACATCAAGAAACCTATCATTTCCATCTTTTTCCTTGGGTATCTCCAACCTGGAGATCTCCATTCTCTAGTTCTTGTTCCTTCTAGTTGCCTTCTGGGCCCTCGAGTCAACTATTTCCTTGATCCCATATCTCTGTGTTCTTTGTTTTCCTTTCTCATTTTGGTGTGGTAGATCTACCACAAATGGGAAGTAATGTTCTACTGTTTTCCACTATTTGAACTTTCTGTTGAGCAGTCTCATTCCTGTCTCTTTCTGATCACTTACATCTAACTCTCCCTGTTTGCTCTCCCAAAAGGCATTAGACTTTCTTTTTTTCAACCCTGGTATTCTGAAATTCCGTAATTCTGTTTGGATTGGATTTTTGTTCCTTTGTTATGCTGGTCGTTCATTCCCTTCAGCACAAAAAATGTTCTTATATTGTTTCTTTGATTTTCTCCCCCATGATTTTCCTCATCTTCATTTTCTTCAACTTCTGTTTGGCAATATTCAAATTTAGATGGGCCTCATTTTGTTATTGCTTCTCTTACTTTATTTTCATTTTTGGTTTTCTGCTTCCTGTAAAATTCTCTCAACTTTATCTTCCAATTCTTCTAATGATTCTTTTTCAGCTACCGTACTTTAATTTGCAACCATTCTTTTTTGTTCTTGAATGTCCTTTGTTATTGAATTCAGTTTTTCTCACCATGAAGGCAAAAATCTTATTTTATCACTGTGGATATTATAGGAATTTTTTTTTTTTAAGTTTTCTTCTACTCATCCTTCTGTCTCCATTCAAGTTCCTTTTCTGTACTTATTTCCTTTGTCTTATTTCATTTGAATAGTTTTCCTCAACTGCCTGATGGTCCCTGGCTCTTCATTCATATCTGAGTGTGTAAGACCCTGAAAGGTATTTAGTGTTTCAGACCCAGGGCTCATGGACTAGTGACCTTGTTCATACAAGGAGCAAACAGGGATTCACTCGTCCTGTTGTGGGCTCGCCATATGTCATTGGTGGCAGGACAGTCCAGTGAGTTTCCAGAGAAGGGCTCTTCTCATCGCCTGGATGGGAATCTGTTGCTGTCTGAGAGCCACATGGTTTGGGAAGGGCACTAGAGAGGCATCACCAATAAATGGGAATTCTTTCACCTAATTTCCCTCATCTTTGCCTGAATTCAGCCTTATCTGGTTTCTAGGGTTCAGCCCTTCTGGTGAGGAAGCCTCCTTTCTGCTGGTGAAGTGAGGAGTGGGAGGTTGGGCAGGGAGGGGAGACAGGAGGTAGATGCCTGGCTGCACTGAGCTCTGGGAAGCAATCAGAAGGCTTTGCGCTCACTTCCTATAGAATTGCTACTGGTTCTGTTTTCATTTCTGTCCTGCATCTGCACCTCCAGAGGTACCTGGTATGTCTGATACCTAAGCCTTTGGAGTTTGTCTGGAACACATGAGCTGCTGCTTCTTGGCTAACATCACATGCACAAACAAAATCATGTGCATGCTTAGACATGTTCTGCCTTCTCCTCTGTGCTCAAACACCACTCACTCCGTCTGCTTTCCATCTTCCGAAATTTAGTTGACATTTCTTTCCTATTGTCATCTTTCTCAGTTTTCCTCTTTGTCCTTGAAAGTCTATGCCTGTTTTTAAAAATATTCCCATACCATTATTTTAGCAGAGATTCAAAAGGCGAGAGGGACTTAAAAATTGGTATTTGCTCTGTGGTGCTATCCCCAGTCCATTGTTCATGCTGCAGCAAAGTGTTTATTCAGCCCCAATCTGCCTGTAAACTTCTCAAATGGCCACAAACAGCTTCCCTTAGATTACCAAGGGCAGAAAAGCCTTTCCCTGGTTTTATCATGAGCCTCATTTTTGTCCCTCCCCCTCCCCTACCTCCACTCCCTATTCACCCCCAATTGACACTCTGACCATATTTTTTGCTTTTTATTCCTGGACCGTTCCCCAACCACCATCCCCCTAGGCCCTTTGCACATGCTATTACTCTTAGCATAGCCCACCTCTCACTACTACAACTGGCTAACCTCTGATCACCTCCATAGCCTCACCTGAAAGATGACCTTCTCCTAGACAGCCTTCCTTCGTGCTATTGTCGTTTCCAGGACTGGGTTCCCATCATCCTAATAGAGCACCTACCATGTCGTGTGGTCCATGACTGCAACTTGGCTATTTGTTCGGCATATACTAGGCACTCCAACTTTTGTTTAATGGTTACTGAATGGTTTTTTTTATTTCTCTGAACCTTCTTCACTTAGTATTTTCACTGGGTATTTAAGGCCTTTCTTTGCTGTCAAGCCTTGGTTATATTCTAGTAATAGCACAGAAATTTACCCATCTGTTTGCAAACGTAGAAGTACTGGAAAGTATAGAAAACCTGAAGTGAGTGGGAGTGTTTGTACGCTCGCTTTGTACACTTGAAGGCTTCATTTCACATGTAATATTAACAAACCTGTATCTTCTAATATCAGTTTAGAATAAAATTAGTTTCTGTGGCTTAACAGTTAGACAGCAATAGAATCAGAACTTGAAGTGAATCAATACTTAGTGTCGTAGCATTTAATGTGGTGGCAGAAATAAAAAACAACCGGGTTGTGCTAGAAGTTGGATTTGCTGGTAATTTTGATTTATTCAGGTTGTGGATGGGCAAATGAAAAAGGAAAAAAAGCCGACTGGATTTTTTGATGCCCATCTGTTCATGCTTCAGAGACCTGGAAACTGATGTTTTAAATTTTCTGGTTTTACTTTATTAGTTTATGCAGCTTTAACTTGGGAAAAAAATGGAAAATCTAGTAAGAAAAAATGAAAAGAATAAAAGAAAAGACAGGAAAAGTGAGAGGTAGGAGAAAAGTACCATAGGAAACAAATAATAGAAAGGGAGGAATATATTCGTTTGATTTATAACATTAGGCCTTTTTGTAATTAATGTGCCTCTAGGCATGAGTACAAGTCTTTGATTAGTACACAAATGAAACTAAGGTAACATATTAAAATTGCCTGCCTTAAATGAATGGCTAAACTGTAATTGGTAATAGTTAATAAGAGGAAAAACATATCTTTAAAAAAGCCTGAGTCTGGTTCAGAAAGTATGTTTCACTATGAAATGGCAGTAGAGTCAAGTATCTCTTTAGTAATCACGACAACATAATGACGATACCCTTCACCATTATCATCAATAATAAAAAGCAATAGTATTTACTGACCTCTTCCTGTGTGCCAAACAACATGGAAAACATCATTCTGCAAGGCAGCCTTAATATTATCCCCATTGTGCAGATGACATGACCGATATTTAAGAAAAAAAACACTTTCCTCGGGTCAGCTAATAAGTGGCAGAGCCCTGAATTTGAAACCAGACAGTGTGCCTAGAGCCCTACTGACCCAGTGTGCCCTTTTGCCCTTGAATAAGGACTGTAAGATACTCAGTACATTTGAATCAATGTTTGGATCCTTATTCTTCTACAGAAGTCTACCACTGACGGTATTCTCATTGATCAGATGAGAAAACCCAGGGTTAGAGAGATTAAGTGACTTTATACACAACCAAATCTTTAAGAATAATGTCTTTCCTAAAACTCCATTCTCTATTCTTTATTCTTAATTCTTAATAAACAAGTACCATTTTGTGTTCCACAATAAAATTCACAGATGTTTCCTCCTCTTTGTTCTCCAAATTCATAAGTTTTGATAGCCCTCTCTTCTTTGACAATATTCTCTTGTTCTCACTGCCTGTCAACATAAATATGGGGCCTCCTACTCCATTGGTTTCCTGATACTCTGTTCAGGAAATTCCATGCATCACAGTGTTGACCCCCTCTCCCCTTTCCGCAGCAGTATCCATTTGTATTGGTCATCTCAGACTTCAAACAAACAAACAAACAAACAAACCATGGGGTTTAAACAACAGATATGTATTTTCTCACTGTTCTAGCAACTGGACACCTGAGAGCAGGGTGCTGGTATGGTTGGTTTGGGGTAGGGCTCTCTTCCTGGCTTGTAGACAGCTGCCTTGTAGCCACATATCTTCACACATGGTGGCAGAAAGGAGGAGGGGAAGGAGAGAGACAGAGAGAGATCTCTTCTGCCTCTTAGAAGGCAACAGTCCTATCAGATTTGGGCCCATTGTGACCTCATCTGAAGCTTATTACCTCCTAAAGATCCTATCTCCAGACATAGTCACATTTGGTGTTAGGGTTTAAACCTATGAATTTTGAGGGAACACCATCCAGTCCATAGCACCAGTAAAATGATGTCATGCTCTCAGGGAGAGTCTCCAAATGGAAACACTGCCGTAGGGGAATTCTTACATTTACTTGGAAAGAAGAAAGTCATCCTTTCTTTACTATCAATGCATTTCCCATCCTTCTTTCAACTTTCAATAATGGCTTCTCAAAAAAAAAAAAAATAATAATAATGGAATAGAACACATGATTAGAGGTCATTTTTAGAGTTCCCTTCGATGCTGTATTGATGCTATAGAAGACCTGGGATTCCCAGAGTAGTGAGAACATTTACTTGCCAACAAGGTAAATCCTAGCAAAGGAGCTTGCTGAGTCTAGGTACATGCAGAACAGCTACTTCCACCTGCTTGAAAGAGATTACTTCAGATCCACAGTTTTCATTTTTTATGTATTGTCATTAACTAAGGTGAATGGATGGAAGGTTTTGCAGTTTGGGTTCTGAGTTACTAACGAAACAAATAATGAGCAAGTTATTAAGGTTGAATTGAAAAATTAGATCATTCTAGTAATAGAATCAGTAAACAGTTTAGTTTAAAGGTGGTGTGGATAATTTACAACTTCAGGGAATAAGAGACCAAAATAAGTTGGCATAAAATGTTACTACATGTGCACTAAAGGCTTTGTCAATACAGACGGGATCTAGGAGGAGCTTCGATGTTTGTTGAATGAGTATTTGTGGATTGATTACAGTTTCTCATTCACTGACTGACTAGGAAATTTGCTGTTACTCAAGATGGTCTTAGGGCTAACTCCTTAAGTACAGGTGTCAGCCTGAATGAGCAAAGGTCTGGGAAGTTTATTAAGATTTACTCAGCTCCTCCCCAGGGCACAATTCTCTTTTAATCCTCTCCAGAAATCTGTAAAAACAGACACTATCCCATTTTATAGATTAGAAAACCGAGGCTCAGAGAAATTAAGTTATTTGAATAAATGCACAAATTCAGGAAGTGTCTTATACTATGCAGCCTGGATTATCTTCTGTTCAACATGCCCATTGCTTGAGTGGAGTTCCTTAAGGTGCTTCACAGAGATTGCTCTCCACCTGTCCTCCCCAAATCATCTTTTCCCTAGGCCTACTGTGGTATTTGAAATGATCCTATTTGTGATAAATTCCCTTGAGTGAAGGTACTATCCCCTTTGGAAGGGTACAACACATTGAGCATGGAAGGTGAGACACTGTGGAAATTTAAGATTCATATCCAATAAGACCAACAATGGAGAACAGGGTATGATTCAGGGCTGGATCCAAAGTGGGGCTTAGTTCGAACATACAGGCTATAAGGAGACACATGGTATGTGTGGGGGACCACAGGGCAACCCGGGCAATGAGAAAGTAGTATAAACTTCTTAGGGAGTTAACCACCAGTAGGTGGTTAAAGCTTGAAATGGAGGTGGGAAAATTAAGATTCCCTGTTTGCAGTTCAGCCTATAGCTCTGCCTAACTGTGTTGAATTTCTCTAGTAAACCTTGTGTAAAATAGAAGGTTTTATTGTTCTGAGAGAACTCTTTTTTTGGGAGGACTGGAGCTCACGAGAAGTAAGCATGCATATGCTCACAAGACTGGCTCTGGATTTGATAAACATTTGTTCGGTCAACATGCAAGGTAGCTTTTCATCTCATACATTTATACAGACCTTAAATAGAAAATGGCACAATACAAACCGCTCGTGCTAGTAGACAGTTAAATTAGCAATGTATACAATCCAAAACACTCTGAAATCAAGAGAGCATGGGGGCTTGAGGTATAATTGTTTAAGTTAAATAATACTAACCACATAAACCAAATTGTCAGAAGGGGTCATATAAACAAATGGTCTAAGTAAGGTTATGTGGAAAGTGTTAGATTTTCAGGAAAGCGGTGGTGGGAAAGAAAAAGAAAAAGGAACAGACTCATGAGCACAGGACCATCTTTTCCCAGGATAGCCATACATCCCAACCATCAAAGGGATGACCTTCGCAAAATGGTGGCCCTCAACCAGGGGAGGAACCTGCAACTTGTCTTTTGGGTGGCCATTTGGAGAAGGTGCGCTCATCCCTCAGGGTGTTCTCTCTGGGGCCAGGCAGGACTAATGAGGCCAGTCTGATAACCACAAATTTGCTTTCAGTCTCAGCATGCATTTCTCAGGCTAATTAGTAGGGTTTGCTTGTTCGTTTTGACTGCAGCTTGTGTCTCTGGATTCTGTTTCTATATCTTGTCACAAAACAGATTCTTTGTAGTTGCTTTGAGACGCCCTTGACCCGTGCCCTCTTGTTGTCAGTATTGCATGTCGGCTTTGCAAATTTGTACCACAAGAGATGAAATTTGGTTCAGGCACCAAACAGTGATCATCTAAACAACGTGGCCTAAGCAGCCACGGTGCTGTTGGATGGTTGCTCCCTAAAGCATTTGTGCTATGTGCGTGTGGATTATGATTGACTCATCTGTGATTTGAATTTGTTCATATTTTGTTCCGCCAGGAGTGTCTTGTTGAAACAGCCTCCATAGACATGTGCCATCTATTTTATGAGTATTATCCCTTAGCCATCTCCAAGAAGGAAGAGCAGCCATCCTACAACCGACCAAACAAGCCTGTCTGTCTTTCTGTTTAACGTTGTGGTCTCCCAACATCTAGTTTTAATTATGATGAATTTCCTTGCTTGTGATTCCTTTATTTAGTGAAGATAGTGTGACAAGAGGTACAGGGGCGGGGGGAACTGTACACATGAGAATGCTAGATCTAGATTTTTACTTTTATAGTTTATAGTTTTATATAAATCTGCTTACCATATAAGTGATATATTGGACACATGTGGGCTAGCATGATTTTTTAATTATCTTTGATATTTGCTTATGTGGCTAAATTCTAAAAATGTTAATTTTGTAATTAATTTCCAGCACATTGTTTGGAAACAGTGAATAGTTTTTGTTATAAATCACCCAAGAACTTAGATCACTACATTGCCTGGATGCATCTTCCCATTTGGTTTTGGAAAAGTTATTTATCTTTGATTCCTATTTCTTTTCTTCTCAACTCCCATTATGGTCTAAACCCAGGAATCCACAGAAATGGCTGCGATAAAATCAAATGATATTTTTTTCTGCTATCCTCCGTATTAGCCTGGAACCATATCTTCTGTCACTTTTTTTCACAGATTCCCCTCATTTCTTTCAGACTTCCCTTTGTCTACTGATATGTGGCCTTGGTGTACAGCCTTTGGTTTCAGTTTCATCATTTTCTCATGTGAATGCATTTCTCCACTCCTTCTGCGGTGCCTTCCATTAAAAATGTGCCTCCACCTAGCTGGCTTTCCATACTCTGGCTGCACATCTCCTAGGGTCTCCAGTAGTGTTTCCCAGAATATCCTTTGTGGGATATTTATTCTTAAGGTGCATCATTGGGGGTGAGGGAGTCCTTTTTTCATTAAATGTTAAGTTTGAGAAATGATAAATGTAACATTCCTTTTACACAATAGGTGCTCAATAAATTTTTTTTTATTAAATAAAAGAACGAATGAGTGGACATATTTATAATATACATTAGCATGTACTTTGGGAAGTTCTTTAGCAAAGAAATGTTTCGCTCTGTTTAACCCAGCATTTACCAAACATGTTTTCTCAAAACCTTCTCTAGTGTTGCACAAAACACACCTTGTTAAAACTTCAGCCTAAGCCATACAACACCATGGCCATACCACTCTTCCTCCCTCAGACCCAGTCTATGTTGAGAGGGGCTGAGCTTCATCAGCAACCTCTTCTTGCCAGTCCCACACGCAAGGCATGTTCCTTATTACAGTTGCCAACATGCCCCTCTCTCTGCCTTGGCTCGATTCTAGAATCACCTTTGACTGGTTATGCTGTCTTTCCCTTTAATCATCTGCTAATTTGCATCATTCTTCACGTGCTGTCTTCCAGATCTGTTTTGAAAAGCAAGACCATAGATAATCTCTGTCTCGTGGACTTTTATCTGTGGGTATTTATGAGATTCTATAGATTGAACTCACTATTTAAGTACTTTCTTTTGAAATCTCCCAAAAACCATTGGTAAGCAGCGTATTCCACCATGACATACATTTCAGCCATGGAATTTTCTTCAACAACACACGAACCAATATTAATGTCCTAAGTTGACTTGACTTGCTTTATTTTATCGCCTTCCTTTTGACTACCGCTGTTGGTTAGCTAAACGTACTCTAGCCTCTCGACTTTAGCAGAGAGAAGCCAAGGTACCTAGAGCATTTCCTGCATTTGCTATCCATCTTAACATCATTTAAAGCTACTCTGAAATCTAGTCTTTCCAGATTGATCTGAATAAGGCCATTCCTCTATGTCCAGCTCTAGGTGTGTGTGTTTGGATGTGGGGATGGCAAGAAGCAAGCAAATGTAAGTCTAGAAGGTACATACACCCGCCGTATCTTTGAATGTTACCCAACATAGTACTGGGTAACATGCGGCAGTGCCTCTGGAACCGTGTTGGAGGGAGGACAGGTGTGGCGAGGAAGGAGAGGCTCTGCTTGTGAGGAGAGGAGGCTCTACTTCTGTTTCAGAGATTGGCCATGGGTTGAGGGGAGAGGTGGGGGAGGGCCCCCATGGCGAATAACAGATTGCAAATGATTACAGTAATCAGAATATTTCTAAAAGTAAAAACAGGTTCTGACAGAACTGAGAGACTCGGAAAGAGGGAAGGACGTTCTGTGAGTCAGGTGGGCAGTAGCATTTCTTTAAGAAAAATTGGGGGGGTTATTAAAAGGCCAATCTGGCTTAAGCTCTACAAGGCAGCTCACTGGTTTTCTTCTGACTCTTTTCTCTCTTTCACTCCTTATCGCAGGACCTTTTCTGTTCTCATTAACACCTCCACCAGAGTTGGAGCTCGGGAAGAGAAAGGAGGTGTTCAGACATGTGCCTATTTGCATGCTCACTCTCTTGAGTTAATCCCGGGACAGCACATTCTGTCCAGTTCCATAGAAAAGCCAGTTTCACCCCATCAGTAAGGTATTATTTTCTTTTTTAGCCTAGAACAGCTTATTGCCAAGCTTCTCTTAACTGTACATTACAAATAGCGTCTGATTAAGAATGTTCTGGATGGGTTAATTAGTGTGGTGACTATTATTAAGCAAACTGCTTGTTAGTATTATGCCTATTTGATCTTGGTATTGATGTGAAGTAATTGACCATAGAGCTACATTTAGAAAAGCTGGAATAAAGTTTTTTGATTTCTATTATGGCAATAAATTGTTTATATTAAACATGTCTATGAAAATATGAGTTTCATGGCACAGAGAATCAGAATAGACTCTGTGTGGGATGGTAGATGAGGCTTGTTTTGTTTTGTTGTTTTGTTTTGTTTTTTAGAAATATTAATACACTTGTCCAGCTTGCTTCACAACCAGCGCCGCTAGAACAAAGTGGCAAAAAATTATTTCAGCTCACTCCTGCAGAGTATATGAAGAGTAAAGGGATTTTAACTTAACCTCACCTAAAGAACATATTTCCTTTTTGATTTAGCTAACTGCCTGAATACTTATCTGGGTAACAATCACTGTATATAAACAGACTATTAAAGAAAAATATGGGAAGATATTCTGAGCAAGAAAAGCATAGCATGTAACCACCTTCTTTCAAACACCGATTATTATCTATATTATTTATTGGTATTTTGTCCAGTCCTATTATTAAGTTTCCCTCACTATACCATTTCCATAGAGAATTTATTCCGTGAGCTAATAAATTATGCCATCAGGGAGTTTTTCTTGAAATTCAGCTTAAATTTTCCCATTCTTAATTTCATCTCATTACTTCTAGTTATACCTCCTCGTACCGGCTAAATAATTATTCTCTTTCCTCGGAGACTCCTATTATGGACCCCTCTACTTGTCACTTAACCAGGCTATTCATATTTAGCTCCTTTAATCTGTCCTCATAAATCAATTCTTCCATTGCCTTAATCATTATTATTGCTCTTCTAAGAACTCTCTAATTTTCAAAGATATACAGTTACAGGTGCCCCGGATGAAATCAGCATTTGCACGGCTCTCTCCCCAGACTTGCTGTCTTCCTTCTCCGTATGACACGCTGCATTACAGAGTGGCATTGGTTTGCTGGTCGACTCAGCACAGGTTTCTCTGGTCAAACTCTAGACAATCTCAACAGTGTTTTCCATATGTCCTACTAGCATTCGGTTTTTTTTTGTTGTTGTTGTTTTATAACATTAGTAAGCTGAGTTTTTGCTTACTGTCCATATTTATGTTCTGCCTCTTTCCATGTCCCCACTGAACACCACCAATCAAGTCAGCCATCCACAGCCTGTGTTAACAGAGGATCTTCTTCATCCTCGCCAACATTTATTTTTTCTATTTTTATTTTTTTTAAAGACTTTATTTATTTATTTATTTGACAGACAGAGATCACATTAGGCAAAGAGACAGGCAGAGAGAGAGGGGGACGTAGGCTCCCTGCTGAGCAGAGAGTCTGATGTTAGCCTCCATCCTAGGACTCTGGGATCATGACCTGAGCCAAAGGCAGAGGCTTTAACCCACTGAGCCACCCAGGCACCCCTCCCATTCCTTTTAATTTGCAACTTTGCTCACATGCTGGCCAACATGAATGGATTTTAACAGTAAGATGGGTCATGATACTGTTTTCTAACATAATGTTATGTTGTTGCAATGCCCGCTGAATTTTTAAATGTAAATCTTCCCTGCACTAAATTTGTAATTCTGCTAAAATCCTTTTTAAGCTCGCCTAGCATCCTTTCTCTAACATAAACAAATAAGTTTCTTCACTTGCCTTATTGTCGTTTGCCAGATATGTGCAGATGTTCCTTCTCTTACTGTTTGTTTCACTTGTTAAAAAGTTAAGATACTGTTGGGATGCCTGGCTGGATCAGTCAGTGGAACGTGTAACTCTTGATCTTCGTGTTGTGAGTTTGAGCCTCACACTGGGTGTACAAATTTCTTAAAAATAAAATCCTAAGGGGCGCCTGGATGGCTCAGTCATTAAGCATCTGCCATCGGCTCGGGTCATGATCTCAGGGTCCTGGGATTGATCCCTGCATCAGGCTCCCTGCTCAGCAGGAACCCTGCTTCTCCCTCTCCCACTCCCCCACTCCCATTCCCCCTGCTTGTATTCCCTCTCTCGCTGTGTCTCTCTCTCTGTCAAATAAATAAATAAAATCTTTAAAAAATAAATAAATAAAATCTTTAAAAAAATAAGTAGAATAGTTTTTAAAAAGTTAGGGTATTTTCATGTTCTATTTATTTTTTTCCTTTTGTGAATCAATGGGAACATTTTCATTGATTATTTTTAGTTCCTTAGATTCTCCTCAGTGTTTTGATTTGTTTCAGGAAGATAGTTCGTTTGTTCACATAATAATTTTAGACCGGTGAGGTATGAAGCTATAACCTGTATATGCTCACATTTCTTTATTTTATTTATTTATTTATTTAAAGATTCTATTTATTTATTTATTTATTTATTTATTTATTTGACAGAGAGAAATCACAAGTAGGCAGAGAGGCAAGCAGAGAGAGAGAGAGGGAAGCAGGCTCCCTGCTGAGCAGAGAACCCGATGCAGGACTGGATCCCAGGACACTGGGATCATGACCTGAACCGAAGGCAGTGGCTTAACCCACTGAGCCACCAGGCGCCCTCTTTATTTTTAAATCAAGAATTAATGTATTGTTGTATGAGGGCATACCAAAGGTGTTAGCACCATTTTTGTGTTTTATCTACCTCTATACAATCATGTATTTATTACTTGGGAGGGTTCTTACATAGAGGGTGATTTCTCTCAAAGGGCTTTCTGAGACAAGCACAGAAGCCCCCCAAACTGTTGAGTCCATAACGTACACAGCACACTCCAGCCAGACTTCGTTTCCAGCTTACAGCAGAACCTGCCCTATCCCTTCATGTTGCCCTTAGTCCTTGCCTTCAGGCCTAGCAAACGTCCTCGGCCCCTCTCCCCCGCTGTCGACCCTCAGCACACGTCGTTACTCACCTTCACCTCTACTCACCTTGTGTGAAATAAGTGGCCTCGTCTAGTGCTTTGGTGACACACTGTGGATTCCACACCTGCCGCCTGAAACTGTTTTTTTCCAACTCCACTTTTCTCTCCTTCTTCCTTCAGCTTCGTAAGAAAGCTTGCTCTGTTCTCTTCTATAAGGGCCTACTTGCTTTCCCTTCCTGCCAAGAATCCTACATGCTCTGCCGTCCTCCTACTTCCGTCTTTTAAGAGTTTTCTCTTTCTTCAGAAGCCAGCTCCCTTCCCTAGCAAGTGTCCCCAAGTAAACATCCAAGTGAAAACCCCTCTGTACATGTGCCCCAATAAGGAAAACAGACCTCACTTCCCCGTTCTCTCAATCTGGCTTTCTCTGTCTTTCCCTCTTGGATGCGCGCACTGTAACCATGAGGCTGATTTTGGCCTGCACTCTCCACAGGAACTACCCCTTTGAGGAGCAAGTGATCCAAAAGCTCCTTACCTTACCTGGTGCTCTGATACCTGTGCAATGCTTTACACCCCATTTTTATGTATTTTTAAATCTTCTTTCCTTTCTTAGGTACTCTTTGAGGCTCTTCACTCACTTCGATGGGGTAATATTACTCTCGGCTTCTCTTCTTACTCTTCCAGATGTTCCTTACTGCTCTTCTTCCATAACTCTTCTTCCTCACCTTTGTCTTAAATGCGTATACTCCTCATTTATTCACTTACTTGACAATCCAGGGGAGGGGTGAGGTCTCAGGGTGGGCTTCAGGGACTCTAAGAAAGCACTTGTTGTCTGGTCTCCGTCTACTTCTCTGACCCTCACATTCTGGGACCTGGCCCCAGCCTCTCTGGGTTGCTTGCTATTCCCTGAAGAGTTTATGTTCTTTCTCAGCCCTTTCCTTGGATCACAACATTCCCTCAGTCTAGATCTTTCCTGATCTCCAAGTCAGAATTAATCCCTGGTTCTGTTTTAAAACTTGGAACGTTCGTTCTTTTTGTGTCTCACCACAGGGTGGTTGGTTGTTCACGTCCATTCTAAGTGCTACTGGTTTGCTCCGCCAGTAAATGGTGAGCTTCTTGATTTCATTTGATTTAGATGCTTCAGCAATAAGTGACAGATACCAAACTCTTCATGGCAAAGCATTATGGGAAGACAGGACAGAAATAGCACTGAAAAAATATCCTTCAAGAAATATTCTCAAGGTCGATTTAATAAAAATGTGTGTCAGGCACACAGAACAGTCATGTGAGCAGAAATGCCCAGTGT